>NC_052166.1:6744786-6893275 GCF_902713615.1 Scyliorhinus canicula
AGAGAGACAGAGAGAAACAGAGAGAGAGAGAGACAGAGATAGACACAGACAGAGACACAGAGAGACAGAGACACAGAGTAAGAGAGAGACACAGAAGCACACACACAAACAGAGAGAGAGAGACTCGCGCACACACAGACAGAGACGTGGAGAGAGACAGGGAAAAACAGAGACACAAAGTCAGAGGCACACACAGAGACAGAGAGAGAGAGAGAAAGAGAGAGAGAGACAGAGAGAGGTACAGAGAAAGACAGAGAGGGGCACAGAGAGACAGAGGGAGAGACACAGAGACACGAGAGAGAGAGAGACACACAGAGTGATGAAGAGAGAGAGGAGAGAGGGAATTCCAGAGTTTAGGACTCCCCGGCAACTGAATGCACGGCCGCCAATGGCGGAGCGATGGGAATTATGGGATGCCTGGGTGGGCAGATTGGCTGAGGGCAGAGATCTTGGACGATAGTAGAGGTTACAGAGATAGGGAGGGTTGTAGGGGCTGGAGGAGGTTACAGAGATAGGGAGGGTTGTAGGGGCTGGCGGAGGTTACAGAGATAGGGAGGGTTGTAGGGGCTGGAGGAGGTTACAGAGATGGGAGGGTTGTAGGAGCTGGAGGAGGTTACAGAGAAAGGGAGTGTTGTAGGGGCTGGAGGAGGTTACAGAGATAGGGAGGGTTGTGGGGGCTGGAGGAGGTTACAGAGATAGGGAGGGTTGTAGGGGCTGGAGGAGGTTACAGAGATAGGGTTGTAGGGGCTGGAGGAGGTTACAGAGATAGGGAGGGTTGTGGGGGCTGGAGGAGGTTACAGTGATAGGGAGGGTTGTCGGGGCTGGAGGAGGTTACAGAGATAGGGAGGGTTGTAGGGGCTGGAGGAGGTTACAGAGATAGGGAGGGTTGTAGGGGCTGGAGGAGGTTACAGAGATGGGAGGGTTGTAGGAGCTGGAGGAGGTTAGAGATAGGGAGTGTTGTAGGGGCTGGAGGAGGTTACAGAGATAGGGAGGGTTGTAGGGGCTGGAGGAGGTTACAGAGATAGGGAGGGCTGTAGGGGCTGGAGGAGTTTACAGAGATAGCTATAAAGAGAGGTTGGATAAACTCGGTTTGTTCTCACTGGAACGTTGGATGTTGAGGGGCGACCTGATAGAGGTCTACAAAATTATGAGGGGTATGGACAGAGTGGATAGTCAGAAGCTTTTCCCCAGGGTAGAGGGGTCAATTACTAGGGGGCATGGGTTTAAGGTACGAGGGCCAAAGTTTAGAGGAGATGTACGAGGCAAGTTTTTTTACACAGAGGGCAGTGGGTGCCTGGAACTCGCTGCCGGAGGAGGTGGTGGAAGCAGGGACGATAGTGACATTTAAGGGGCATCTTCACAAATACATAAATAGGAAGGGAATACAGGGGGACGGACCCCGGAAGTGTAGAAGATTTTAGTTTAGACGGGCAGCAGGGTCGGCACAGGGTTGGAGGGCCGAAGGGCCTGTTCCTGTGCTGTACTTTTCTTCGTGCTTTTTAAAGGGAGGGTTGTAGGGGCTGGAGGAGGTTAGAGATGGGAAGGGTTGGGGGGGGGGGGGGGCTGGAGGAGGTCACAGAGACAGGGAGGGTCGTAGGGGTTGGAGATTGCAGATATAGGAAGGGTTGTGGGGGCTGGAGGAGGTTACAGAGATAGGGAGGGTTGTAGGGGCTGGAGGTTACAGAGATAGGGAGGGTTGTAGGGGCTGGAGGAGGTTACAGAGATAGGGAGGGTTGTTGGGGCTGGAGGAGGTTACAGAGATAGGGAGGGTTGTAGGGGCTGGAGGAGGTTACAGAGATAGTGAGGGTTGTAGGGGCTGGAGGAGGTTACAGAGATGGGGAGGGTTGTCGGGGCTGGAGGAGGTCACAGAGATGGGGAGGGCTGTAGGGTCAGGAGGTGGTTACAGAGAGAGGGAGGGGTGTCAGGACTGGAAGAGGGTACAGGGATAGGGAGGGTCATGGGGGTTGGAGAGGTTAGAGAGATAAGGAGGGAGGAGTGTGGTTGGTGATGGGCCAGGGTGGAGGTTTTAACAGAGGTGAGGAGTTTTACAATGGAAGTGTAATGACTGGTGACCTAAGGCTGGGGATGAGCACAACTAGAGGACGTAACGGGGGATTGCGACCTGCTGCTGGAATGGAGAATCACTGGACAAATCCTCATCACGGTATGTTGTTTACAGAGAAACACAGAGGAGAGACAGGTAACACACACCTCTCACTCCAGTCACTGTGCGACAGACCTACCTCCTGTCAATCAATTCAGGTGAGTCCAGGTTCATGTGCACAGAGTTACCTATCACCTACCACCAGCCAAAACCCTCACAAACCTGATAGCTGGAGCTGTCTCCATAGCAAAGCGGAGCTCAGAAAACCTGGAGTTCACAGCTCTGATCAAGGACTTTCCAGCCCCTTCTCCTGTGTTACATCTGAGATAGACACTGTCCGGGGAGTTTCATTCCAGATCAAACTGATGCAACACAGAGCGAGCATTACTCTGTATCTAACCCCGTGCTGTACCTGTCCTGGGAGTTTTTTATGGGGACAGTGTAGAGGGAGCTTTACTCTGTATCTAACCCCATGCTGTCCCTGTCCTGGGAGTGTTTGAATACGACAGTGTCGAGGGAGCTTTACTCTGTATCTAACCCCGTGCTGTCCCTGTCCTGGGAGTGTTTGATGAGGAGTGTAGAGGGGGCTTTATTCTGTACTGTATCTAACCCCGTGCTGTACCTGTCCTGAGAGTGTTTGATGGGGACAGTGTAGAGGGAGCTTTACTCTGTATCTAACCCTGTGCTGTACCTGTCCTGGGAGTGTTTGATGGGGACAGAGCAGAGGGAGCTTTACTCTGTATCTAACCCCGTGCTGTACCTGTCCTGGGAGTGAATGATGGGGACAGTGTAGAGGGAGTTTTACTCTGTATCTAACCCCATGCTGTACCTGTCTGGGAGTGTTTGATGGGGACAGTAGAGGGAGCTTTACTCTGTATCTAACCCCATGCTGTACCTGTCTGGGAGTGTTTGATGGGGACAGTAGAGGGAGCTTTACTCTGTATCTAACCCTATGCTGCACCTGTCCTGGGAGTGTTTGATGGGGACAGTGTAGAGGGAGCTTTACTCTGTATCTAACACCGTGCTGTCCCTGTCCTGGGAGTGTTTGATGAGGAGTGTAGAGGGAGCTTTACTCTGTATCTAACCCCGGGCTGTACCTGTCTGGGAGTGTTTGATGGGGACAGTGTAGAGGGAGCTTTACTCTGTATCTAACCCCGTGCTGTACCTGTCCTGGGAGTGTTTGATAGGGACAGTGTAGAGGGAGCTTTACTCTGTATCTAACCCCCGTGCTGTACCTGTCCTGGGAGTGTTTGATGGGGACAGTGTAGAGGGAGCTTTACTCTGTATCTAACCCCGTGCTGTACCTGTCCTGGGAGTGTATGATGGGGACAGTGTAGAGGGAGCTTTGCTCTAACAGGAGACAACCATTTATTCCCCTCTCGAGCCTGTAAGCCAGCAAAAGGAGGAGGCATTTCAGCCGATCTCGATCCTGTTTTCACTCATTCGATGAGGTGGTGTCTGGTCGGTGATCTGCCTTTACACCCAATATCCCTTAATACCTTCAGATAATGATAATTTCTCATTCTCTCAGATGTAAAATTAACTGACCTGCTATCAATTGGTGTTTGTGAGAGAGAGAGTTCCAGACTTTCACATTTTCCGATTTCATTCCTGAAAGCATGGGCTCTCATTTTTTAGATCCTGTCTCCAGTACCCAACGTACCCCCCCCCCCCCCCCCACTTCAACCCGGTCCCAGACCCCTCCCCCCACCAGCGAGAAATAGCAAAAATAGTTTCCCTCGCTCGACTGGTTCTGAATATCTCGAAAACCTCTGTTAAATCTCCCCCTGAACCTTCTGAATTCCTGGGATTATAAACCCGAGTTTGTGTTGAATCTCCTCCGCATCGTTTACCCCTCGGAGTTCAGGGGAAACTCTGGTAAATCTCTATTGACTCCTCTCTCCGACGTCAAAATCTCCCCTCCTGAGGTGTTGGATCCGGAACATTCTACACTGAGTGTAGAAGGGACTTTAGTTGGCAGATTAGTTGCCTTAATATCCTGTATTCATTTTAACCAGCTGCTTGACTATATTTCATGGAAATAGGCACTTGGCAAAGCATGATGGATATTTAGCCTTTGAATTGGTCAAGAAGTTCGGTATGAAACAGTCAGAAGGTCATACAATGTAAACAAGTGGCCAGCAGCACGGTTCAATTCCCGTACCAGCCTCCCCAAACAGGCGCCGGAATGTGGCGACTAGGGGCTTTTCACAGTAACTTCATTGAAGCCTACCCGTGACAATAAGGGATTTTCATTTCATTTTGTGCTAGATATTGCTTATTGTATCATATAAATTGCTTGCCTTACCTTTGGAAAGGGGGGACATTTGGAATGACTGTGGTCTCTCTAACCCCCCCCCCCCCGCCCCCCCCCCCCCCCCCATGAACTTTGTGTTAAATAAAGGACGTTTGGCAAAAATGCGAAGTGCTGATTCATAATTTCTTCAACAAATTGGCGTAGTCGTTGCAGTTTCCCTAATTTAAGTCAACACTGAGCTGATCTCTCTCTCTGGACAATCTCTCTCTTCAGGGCACAGGGCAACGCCCAATGATTTTTTTTGGGCGGGGGGGAGGAATGGAGTTTCGGAATATCTAAAGAAATGCCCAACCTCACCCTCAACATTCAAGAATCAATCACTGAATGAAGCCATTTATTGTTTACGATGGGAGGGGGGGAGGGTAAGGGGTCTATACCACACAGCAATGTACAAATATACAACTGACAATCATTTAATCGCTTGTGGAAGCTGATCGATTACCTGAGGGAAAGTAATCTGACAGGAACGCCGATCCTGTTAGTTCATAGCGAGGGCAGGAGGGGAGGCTTAGTGGCTGGGGTGTAAACACAGCCGGTGGTGATAGTACCTGGGAGGTCTCCATTGAAGTTGGTCGACACCAGAACAAAACGTGTAAACACAGAGTTTCCGCCAAGCTGGATGGTTCACCCAATGTTTCCAAAGCCTGGGTGACAGCGCCACCTCCCCCCCCTCGCCCGCTCCCCCACCCCTCCCGCCTTCCTGACTCGCTGGGTGTCCATCGGAATTCAGATTTATGCCCCGACGGCCCTGCGGGTCCACACGCTGGGAGGTGCGGCTGACAGAAGAGGGGGTGGCGAGGTCCAGTGCCCGCTAAGTGTGCCTCACTGCTTCCCACAGCAGTGTGAACAAGCTCATGGAGAGGCGCTTGGCCTACTGGCTCCTTGCCCCGTTGCGGACTGAAACACGCCTGGCCTCATCACTGGCGGCCACCCAGGAGCGGTGGAGGGGGGGACGGGGGGGGGGGGGGGGGGGGGGGCACCCAGGAGAGGTGGAGGGGGGGAGGGGGGGGGGGGCACCCAGGAGCGGTGGAGGGGGGGGGGCACCCAGGAGCTGTGGAGGGGAGGGGGGAAACCACCCAGGAGCAGTGGAAAGGGGGGGAAACCACCCAGGAGCAGTGGAGGAGGGGGGGGGGGGGAGAGAACCACCCAGGAGCTGTGGAGGGGGGGGAAGAAACCACCCAGGAGCAGTGGAGGAGGGGGAGAAACCACCCAGGAGCTGTGGAGGGGGGGAGCCACACAGGAGCGGTTTGGGGGGGGCACCCAGGAGCGGTGGAGGGGGGGGGGGGGAGAGAGAAACCACCCAGGAGCAGTGGAAGGGGGGGGGGGGGAGGAGAAACAACCCAGGAGCAGTGGAGGGGGGGGGGGGGGGGGGGGGGGACACCACCCAGGAGCGGTGGAGGGGGGGTGGGAACCACCCAGGAGCTGTGGAGGGGGGTAAACCACCCTGGAGGGGGGCACCCTGAAAGGGGGGGGGGGGGGGGGGGGCACCCAGGAGCGATGGAGGGGGGGGGACACTCTGAAAACCGGCCCTGCGGCCTTTCTTTCGAGGGTGAGCTCCCCCACTCCACCCCCAACCTCTTCAAACTCCTTGTCCTCGCCTCTTCTTCGTTTGGCTCGAGGGCAGCGAGGGGTGGGGGGGGGGGGGGGGGGGGGGGGGGGGGGAACAGGGGATGCGGGGAACCTCAGTTTTTTGAAACGTAGCGGGTTGCGATATGGAAGGTGCTGTCTGAAAGAGGCGATGGGAGCAGATTCTCTCCCAGACAGCGGTGGGGGCTCCGGCTCTCTGAATATATTCAAGGCCGAGTTAGACAGATTTCTGATCGACGAGGGGGCCGAGGGTTATGGGGGGGGGAAGGGGGAGAGACAGACAGCAAAGTGTAGTTGAGACCCCAATCAGATCAGGCACAATCTTATTGCATGGGCGAGCAGGACTCGAGGGGCCAAATGGCCTCCCCGTGTTCCTGATCCATGTATTCTGGTGAGGGCTGACCGAGGTACAAAATGTCGCACGTTATTCCCATTCAGCCACTGGGAGCTAAGCAGAGGAAATCACCCCTGCCATCGGTTGCAAAGTCACCCAATGAAACCCAGGAGGTGAAACCCCAGCAGGGAGGCAAGGGCACATTCTCCACCCATTCTTCCAAAACGCAATTCCTGGCTGTGCTCTTTGTTTAGACGGGGGCCAGTGGGATGGAAAGCAAAACGACAACAAAGAAGACACACCCGTCAAATCTTCACCTCTCGCACTCATCAGGTCCGACACGAAGAGTACCAAACTTCAGAGGCAGCCAAGGCCTTGCGCTGCGGGAGGAAGCGCTGCCGATTGGCGGGGGAAACGGTCGAGACGTTGCAGTGGGGAACGCACCGGTTGTGGGGTGGGGGTCGGTGATGGCAAAATGGCGACCAGAAGGCACCTCTGGTGATGAGACGGAGATGAACAAGGTCAAAGGGCAGGTTCCATTTTCACAGCGTCGCCAAGTGCGACAGAATTTTGTTTTGTTTTGTAAAGAAAAAACGAATATCCTTCTCCTCCGACGAGAGGTCCAATTTCTGCTTTAGTTCTTGAACACGTTGTGACAAGTTGGTCCATTGAGCAAGCATTAGAAAGGTATAAAGCCATTAATTGATAAGTTTGAGAGAAAAATACATATACGTGTATGTATGTTGAATCTTTGTATGGAGCTGGCGTGGGCATGGAATCCAGGAGAGAGCCGGGATAGAAGGAATGCCACAGGTTGAATTCTGACGTAGAAGTTCCGTATCCGCCGCCTTCGCCATCGTGTGGGTTTGTTTCGAGTAGAGACGGCGAGTTTTGCCTTGCGTCAATACTTGGAGGCCGCCCTTGCCCTCGACACGGGGCCCTCAGCTGAGGGCTGACACAATGCTGGTGCCCGGGTGGTGGCTGTAGGTCATGACCGGCGGTGGGTGCAGGGCGGTGGGCGTGGCTAGCAGGTGGGGACCATTGCCGTAGGGCACCATGTGACCCACAGAGGTCATGTGGCCCTGGAAGGTGGCAGAGCTAAGGGCAAAGGGAGGCCCCTCCTCGGCGAGGTCCTTCACCAGCTCGCCAAAGTGTTCCTGGGCTTTCTTCACCTTCTTCGACTTGTTGGAGACTTTCCGGTTCCGAGTCTGAATGCCTTCTTTCTTCATCGTCATAGGTCGGTTCACCTGCAAGGGAAAGAAAGAGGATCATCATTGGAGCCAACTGAGAGGAGCAGAATTACAGCTTCACTCTCTCCCCAACTGGCCCTGGCAGTGTTTGATGGGGACAGAGTAGAGGGAGCTTTACTCTGTATCTAACCCCGTGCTGTACCTGTCCTGGGAGTGTTTGATGGGGACAGAGTAGAGGGAGCTTTACTCTGTATCTAACCCCGTGCTGTACCTGTCCTGGGAGTGTTTGATGGGGACAGAGTAGAGGGAGCTTTACTCTGTATCTAACCCCGTGCTGTACCTGTCCTGGGAGTGTTTGATGGGGACAGTGTAGAGGCAGCTTTACCCTGTATCTAACCCCGTGCTGTACCTGTCCTGGGAGTGTTTGATGGGGAGAGTGTAGAGGGAGCTTTACCCTGTATCTAACCCCGTGCTGTACCTGTCCAGGGAGTGTTTGATGGGGACAGTGTAGAGGGAGCTTTACTCTGTATCTAACCCTGTGCTGTACCTGTCCTGGGAGTGTTTGACGGGGACAGTGTAGAGGGAGCTTTACTCTGTATCTAACCCTGTGCTGTACCTGTCCTGGGAGTGTTTGATGGGGTCAGTGTAGAGGGAGCTTTACTCTGTATCTAACCTCGTGCTGTACCTGTCCTGGAGTGTTTGATGGGGACAGTGTAGAGGGAGCTTTACTCTGCATCTAACCCCATGCTGTACCTGTCCTGGGAGTGTTTGATGGGGACAGTGTAGAGGGAGCTTTACTCTGTATCTAACCTCGTACTGTACTTGTCCTGGGAGTGTTTGATGGGGACAGTTTAGAGGGAGCTTTACTCTGTATCTAACCCCGTACTGTACTTGTCCTGGGAGTGTTTGATGGGGACAGTGTAGAGGGAGCTTTACTCTGTATCTAACCCCGTGCTGTACCTGTCCTGGGAGTGTTTGATGGGGACAGTGTAGAGGGAGCTTTACTCTGTATCTAACCCCGTGCTGTATCTGTCCTGGGAGTGTTTGACAGGGACAGTGTAGAGGGAGCTTTACTCTGTATCTAACCCCGTGCTGTATCTGTCCTGGGAGTGTTTGATGGGGACAGTGTAGAGGGAGCTTTACTCTGTATCTAACCCCGTGCTGTATCTGTCCTGGGAGTGTTTGACGGGGACAGTGTAGAGGGAGCTTTACTCTGTATCTAACCCCGTGCTGTATCTGTCCTGGGAGTGTTTGACGGGGACAGTGTAGAGGGAGCGAGGTGATCGACAGGCAGGCATGGTGCACGAGAGGCTCATACTTACGTTGTGCAGCTTGTAGTACAGCCCACAGGCGTTGCAGACGGGGTCTCCATTGATGTTGCGTCGCCACAGTGTGGTGGTGCTGGTCAGGCAGTTGGCGCACTGCGTGCCTGCTCTCTTGCTGACGATCTGATCGAGGGCGGTGGGGTGGAGAAAGAGGGAGAAAAAGAAAGCAGATGTTGAACGAGCTTTACTCCTCCAATTCCCCCCCACTTGCAGCGCCCCCCCCCCCCCCCCCCCCCCCCCCCCCCCCCCCCCCCCCCCCCCCCCCCCCACCCCCCCCCCCCCCCCCCCCCACCCCCCCCCCCCCCCCCCCCCCCGGCCCCCAACTCCACAACCACACCCGAGTAGCTCTTTTATTGCTGGTGAGGCTCCAGATCAGGGACAGAGGGTGGGAATGTCAGGGGACCGGTGCGACAGCTGGTTAGAACTTTAACTTAACGGCATACCATCTACAGTTAGGGTTCACTGATGTCCCCTTCCGAGCTGGAAAGCGTACGCACACACGCACACACCTCTTAACCGCCCCCCTCGGAGATATGCTCAGAGCGAGACCCTCGGTTCAAGGGGGGTGGTCAGAGATTGAGCAACAGAAGTCGGGCGTGTGCCAGCGACAATTTAACCCGGGCATCCACAACGGTGAGGGTGTGTGGAAGGGGGGCGGTTTTGAAGGAGCAGACGAGGAGACAGCGTTTGCTCGCGCCCGAGACTCGGTACTGAGACGACTTGGCTTTTAAGACATCGGGCACCAAGAGATTTGTTTTTTAAAATTTAGAGTACCCAATTAATTTTTCCCAATTAAGGGGCAATTGAGCGTGCCCAATCCAGTTAACCTGCACATCTTTGGGTTGTAGGGGCGAAACCCACACAAACACGGGGAGAATGTGCAAACCCCACACGGACAGTGACCCAGAGCCGGGATCGAACCTGGGATCTGGGCACCACTGCGCCACTGTGCTGCCCTGCAGGAGATTTTAGAACTTGTGCATTCCCCTGGACTGGGTACTTGGGGAGGAAAGGGGAAATCGAGGGGCGGCGGGGTGGCCGGGTCAGAAGAGGAGAGTTGGTCCAATTGGAGAGGTCCTTCGGATGGGCTTGCAGGTGGCAGTGGATGGGCCAAGCGGCCATCAGCTCCGGAGCTGTGCTGTGGGGTAGAGTTACACCACCACCCTGATTGAAAGGAGACATGGAGGCACAGACAGAGGCCTTCAGAACATAAGAACTAGGAGCAGGAGTAGGCCATCTGGCCCCTCGAGCCCGCTCCGCCATTCAATGAGATCATAGCTGATCTTTTGTGGACTCAGCTCCACTTTCCCACCCGAACACCATAACTGGGTGATTTATTCTTTTTATTCCCTTTATTCTCCAAAAAACTATCTATCTTTATCTTAAAAACAATTAAGGAGCCTCAACTGCTTCACTGGGCAAGGAATTCCATAGATTCATAACCCTTTGGGTGAAGAAGTTCCTCCTAAACTCAGTCCGAAATCTACTTCCCCTTATTTTGAGGCTATGCCCCTTAGTTCTGCTTTCACCCGCCAGTGGAAACAACCTGCATATATCTATTCCCTTCATAATTTTATATATTTCTATAAGATCCCCCCACATCCTTCTAAATTCCAACGAGAACAGTCCCAGTCTACTCAACCTCTCCTCTTAATCCAACCCCTTCAGCTCTGAGATTAACCTAGTGAATCTCCTCTGCACACCCTCCAGTGCCAGTACCAGGTAAGGAGACCAAAACTGAACACAATACACCTCACTAACACTTTATACAATTGCAACATAACCTCCCTAGTCTTAAACTCCATCCCTCTAGCAATGAAGGACAAAACTCCATTTGCCTTCTTAATCACCCGTTGCACCTGTAAACCAACTTTTTGCGACTCATGCACGAGCACACCCAGGTCTCTCTGCACAGCAGCATGTTTTAATATTTTATCATTTAAATAATAATCCCTTTTGCTTTTATTCCTACCAAAATGGATAACCTCACATTTGTCAACATTGTATTCCACTAGGGGCTGTTTAGCACACTGGGCTAAATCGCTGGCTTTGAAAGCAGACCAAGCAGGCCAGCAGCACGGTTCGATTCCCGTAACAGCCTCCCCAAACAGGCGCCGGAATGTGGCGACTAGGGGCTTTTCACAGTAACTTCATTTGAAGCCTACTCGTGACAATAAGCGATTTTCATTTTCATTTCATCTGCCAGACCCTAGCCCATTCACTTAACTTAGTCCATGTGCGGGTTAGGTGGATTGGCCATGCTAAATTGCCCGTAGTGTCCTAAAAAGTAAGGTTAAGGGGGGGTTGTTGGGTTACGGGTATAGGGTGGATAGGTAGGTTTGAGTAGGGTGATCATTGCTCGGCACAACATCGAGGGCCGAAGGGCCTGTTCTGTGCTGTACTGTTCTATGTTCTATTTATCCAAATACCTCTGCAGACTTCCGGTATCCTCGGCACTTTTTGCTTTACATAGAACATACAGTGCAGAAGGAGGCTATTCGGCCCATCGAGTCTGCACCGACCCACTTAAGCCCTCACTTCCACCCTATCCCCATAACCCAATAACCCCTCCAAACCTTTTTGGACACTAAGGGCAATTTTGGCATGGCCAATCCTGGCACGTCTTTGGACTGTGGGAGGAAACCGGAGCACCCGGAGGAAACCCATGCAGACACGGGGAGAACGTGCAGCCTCCACACAGAGACCCAGTGGGGAATCGAACCTGGGACCCTGGCGCTGTGAAGCCACAGTGCTATCCACTTGAGCTACCGTGCTGCCCAATCATCTTAGTGTCGTCTGTAAACTTGGACACATTGCCCTTGGTCCCCAACTCCAAATCATCTATGTAAATTGTGAACAATTGTGGGCCCAACACTGATCCCTGAGGGACACCACTAGCTACTGATTGCCAACCAGAGAAACACCCATTAATCCCCACTCTATGCTTTCTATTAATTAACCAATCCTCTATCCATGCTACTACTTTACCCTTAATGCCATGCATCTTTATCTTATGCAGCAACCTTTTGTGTGGCACCTTGTCAAAAGCTCTCTGGAAATCCAGATATACCACATCCATTGGCTCCCCGTTATCTACTGCACTGGTAATGTCCTCAAAAAATTCCACTAAATTAGTTAGGCACGACCTGCCCTTTATGAAACCCATGCTGCGTCAGCCCAATAGGACAATTTCCATCCAGATGCCTCGCAATTTCTTCCTTGATGATAGATTCCAGCATCTTCCCTACTACCGAAGTTAAGCTCACTGGCCTATAATTACCCGCTTTCTGCCGACCTCCTTTTTTAAACAGTGGCGTCACGTTTGCTCATTTCCAATCCACCGGGCCCACCCGAGAGACTAGTGAATTTTGGTAAATTATCGCTTGTGCATTTGTAATTTCCCTAGCCATCTCTTTTAGTACCCTGGGATGCATTCCATCAGGGCCAGGAGACTTGTCTACCTTTAGCCCCATTAGCTTGCCCGTCACTACCTCCTTAGTGATAACAATCACCTCCAGGTCCTCGCCTCATTTCTATCAGTCGCTGGCATGATATCTGTGTCTTCCACTGTGAAGACCGACTAAAAAACCTGTTCAGTTCCTCAGCCATTTCCTCATCTCCCATTATTAAATCTCCCTTCTCATCCTCTAAAGGACCAATATTTATCTTAGCCACTCTTTTTTGTTTTATATATTTGTACAAAATTTTTACTATCTGTTTTTATATTCTGAGCAAGTTTACTCTCATAATCTATTTTACTCTTCTTTATTTAGTAGCTTTCTGTTGCCCCCTAAAGATTTGCCAGTCCGCTAATCTCCCACTAATCTTTGCCACTTTGTATGCTTCTTCCTTCAATTTGATACTCTCCCTTATTTCTTTAGATATCCATGGTCGATTTTCCCTCTTTCTATCGTCCTTCCTTTTTGTTGGTATAAACCTTTGCTGCACACTGTGAAAAATCACTTGGAAGGTTCTCCAATGTTCCTCAACTGTTTCACCATAAAGTCTTTGCTCCCAGTCTACCTTAGCCAGCTCTTCTCTCATCCCATTGTAATCCCCTATGTTTAAGCACAAAACACTAGTGTTTGATTTTCCCTTCTCACCCGCCATCTGTATTTTAAATTCCACCATATTGTGATCGCTCCTTCCGAGAGGATCCCAAACTATGAGATCATTAATCAATCCTGTCTCATTACACAGGGCCAGATCTAGGACCGCTTGTTCCCTTGTAGCTTCCATTACATATTGCTCAGGAAACTATCGCGGATACATTCTATAAACTCCTCCTCAAGGCTGTCTTGACTGACCTGGTTAAACCAATCGACATGTAGATTAAAATCCCCCATGATAACTGCTGTACCATTTCTACATGCATCGGTTATTTCTTTCTTTATTGCCTGTCCCACCATAATGCTACTATTTGGTGGCCTATAGACTACTCCTATCAGTGACTTTTTCGCCTTACTTTTCCTAATTTCCACCCAAATGGATTCAACCTTATCCTCCATAGCACCGATGTCATCCCTTACTACTGCCCCAGATGTCATCCTTAAATAACAGAGCTACACCACCTCCCTTGCCATCCACTCTGTCCTTCCAAATAGTTTGATACCCTTGGATATTTATCTCCCAGTCGTGACCATCCTTTAACCATGTTTCAGTAATGGCCACTAAATCATAGTCATTCATGATGATTTGCGCCATCAACTCATTTACCATATTCTGAATACTACGAGCATTCAGGTAAAGTGTTGGCTCTTATATCTCTGTTTTGAATCTTTATTAATAACATCTCCCAAGTTATTTTTCCTCCACTTTTCTCCTAATTTTCCTTCTCGTTGTACCCATATCTTGAAATGAAAAAATGAAAATTGCTTATTGTCACGAGTAGGCTTCAACAAAGTTACTGTGAAAAGCCCCTCGTCGCCACATTCCGGCGCCTGTCCAGGGAGGCTGGTATGGGAATCGAACCGTGCTGCTGGCCTGCTTTAAAAGCCAGCGATTTAGCAGAGTGTGCTAAACCAACCCCTAATATCTTCATGTAACAGGTGCTATGTCTTTTCGTCCGACGTCATTTCGTCCAACGACACTTCGTCCACGTCTTTTGGTCCAACGTCTTTTTGTCCGCTCGTCTTTTGGTCCAACGTCTTTTTGTCCGATGATTTCTTTCGTCAAAGACTTTTTGTGGCTTGTTACGTTTTTTTGTCGGATGATTTTTTTTTGTCAAAGACTTTTTGTAACTTGTCTTTTTGTAACTTGTAGCACTCCACTCCACTCCACTCCCCACATTAACTTTTTGTAAATAGAAATCTTCTCTAATGCACATAGCAAGGTATAATATGCAATAAAGGATTTTTATTACCGGTCTCTTTCCTTTAACGAGCCTCGTTAAAGGATAGTTATTATCGTTCTCTTTCCTTTAACGAGCCTCGTTAAAGGATAGATATTATCGTTCTCTTTCTTAATTCGCCCATCCCGAAATGGCAAAGTTCATTGTGTCAACGAAGAGTAAACGGAAAGTAGCTGATGGAAATAACTATATCTACGATTTTCATTCGAGCAGTCCAAACCTAGGAAAAGAATACTGGAGATGTGAGAAAAGAAGCGTTCGGCAGGTGGAGCTCATTTGAATATCTGGAATTTAATCAAAACTCTGAAGGAAGAGGAAGGGTTAATAATAGGCAAAAAGGCTCAAATTCTTCAGGGAGATCAGTCGACTTCATGTACGCGATATAAGAAAATAACTGAACGCATCAAAAGATTGGTCGTTGAATATGATTCTACAACAAAAATTGATTTCTTGAGGAATGTTGCTTAGAATTTACATCAATTTTAAGTAATTTCGGGAATTTTAAGTAATTAGTAAACTTTTAGATTTTTTAACTGCATTTTTAGATTTTTAAACTGCATTTTTCAACTTGCATTTTACTTGCATTTTATCAATTAATTTTAGATTTTTTAACTGCATTTTTAGATTTTTAAACTGCATTTTGCAACTTGCATTTTACTTGCATTTTATCAATTACTTGCATTTTAGCAATTAAATTCACTTGCTGTATTGTACTTGAATTTTATCAATTAAATGGTTTTATACGGAGCTAATTTGTAATTGGTTAATTGGACGAAGTGACGTTGGACCAAAAGACGAGCGGACAAAAAGACGTTGGACCAAAAGACGTGGACGAAGTGTCGTTGGACGAAGTGACGTCGGACGAAAAGACGCGACACGCATGTAACAACCTGCCGCGTCGCTTTCCATTCATGTTTTTATTTCCCGATTTATTCCTTTTAGTATTACTGGGCCTATTCACTGAGCTCCCCTCAGTCACTGCACCTTGTACTGTCGCCCTTTTTGATTTTTGACTTTTGACTTTTTTTTTTGACTTTTGGACTTTCAGCCCGTCGAGCGCATGCATGGATACCCACCAGTCGTTTCTTCGGCCGTATGAGGGGTCTGTTTTGACCATTCATTTTGTGATAGAGGCCACAGGCGTTGCAGAGGTAGTGCCCGGTTCCGTCCCTTCGCCACAGCGGGGTGGCCGTAGCCCCGCAGTTCACACATTCCCGAGCCTCTGAAAGCAAGCACATCGAAGCACGATCAGCGAAACCTGGGGGTACGTCTTCTGGGAACTGCCTCCACCCCGCTGCAATCAGACAGGCGTGTGGGTGGGGGAGGAGACAAAGGGGAAGAAAAAAAACAGGCTTTAGTATGAGACAGCCGCTCTGTCGGAGGGTCAGTGCTGAGGGAGCGCCGCACTGTCGGAGGGTCAGTGCTGAGGGAGCGCCGAACTGTCGGAGGGTCAGTGCTGAAGGAGAGCCGCTCTGTCGGAGGGTCAGTGCTGAGGGAGCGCCGAACTGTCGGAGGGTCAGTGCTGAAGGAGAGCCGCTCTGTCGGAGGGTCAGTGCTGAGGGAGCGCCGCACTGTCGGAGGGTCAGTGCTGAGGGAGCGCCGCTCCGTCGGAGGGTCAGTGCTGAGGGAGCGCCGCTCTGTCGGAGGGTCAGTGCTGAGGGAGCTCCGCACTGTCGGAGGGTCAGTGCTGAGGGAGCGCCGCTCCGTCGGAGGGTCAGTGCTGAGGGAGCGCCGCTCCGTCGGAGGGTCAGTGCTGAGGGAGCGCCGCTCCGTCGGAGGGTCAGTGCTGAGGGAGCGCCGCTCCGTCGGAGGGTCAGTGCTGAGGGAGCGCCGCACTGTCGGAGGGTCAGTGCTGAGGGAGCGCCGCTCTGTCGGAAGGTCAGTGCTGAGGGAGCGCCGCACTGTCGGAGGGTCAGTGCTGAGGGAGCGCTGCTCTTTCGGAGGGTCAGTGCTGAGGGAGTGCCGCACTGTCAGAGGGTCAGTGCTGAGGGAGCGCCGCACTGTCAGAGGGTCAGTGCTGAGGGAGCGCCGCTCTGTCGGAGGGTCAGTGCTGAGGGAGCGCCGCTCTGTCGGAGGATCAGTGCTGAGGGAGCGCCACACTGTCGGGGGGTCAGTGCTGAGGGAGTGCCGCACTGTCAGAGGGTCAGTACTGAGGGAGTGCCGCACTGTCGGAGGGTCAGTGCTGAGAGAGCGCCGCTCCGTCGGAGAATCGGTGCTGAGGGAACTCCGCTCCGTCGGAGAATCAGTGCTGAGGGAACGCCGCTCCGTCGGAGGGTCAGTGCTGAGGGAGCGCCACTCCGTCGGAGAGTCAGTGCTGAGGTAGCGCCGCACTGTCGGAGGGTCAGTGCTGAGGGAGTGCCGCACTGTCAGAGGGTCAGTGCTGAGGGAGCGCCGAACTGTCGGAGGGTCAGTGCTGAGGGAGCGCCGCTCTGTCGGAGGGTCAGTGCTGAGGGAGCGCCGCTCCGTCGGAGAGTCAGTGCTGAGGGAACGCCGCTCCGTCGGAGAGTCAGTGCTGAGGGAACGCCGCTCCGTCGGAGGGTCAGTGCTGAGGGAGCGCCGCTCCGTCGGAGGGTCAGTGCTGAGGGAGCGCCGCACTGTCAAAGGGTCAGTGCAGACGGAGCGCCGCACTGTTGGAGGGTTCGTGGATAATTGGAGCACATTCTGGGGAAGGTGGGACCTGTACAGAC
This sequence comes from Scyliorhinus canicula, assembly GCF_902713615.1. Lineage (NCBI taxonomy): Eukaryota > Metazoa > Chordata > Chondrichthyes > Carcharhiniformes > Scyliorhinidae > Scyliorhinus > Scyliorhinus canicula. Next base: position 6,761,681 of record NC_052166.1, read on the forward strand.
AGGACTGTTTGCACCTGAACCAGAGGGGCACCAATATCCTGGGAGGGAAATTTGCTGCGGCTCTTCGGGGGGGTTTAAACTAATTTGTCAGGGAATGGGAAAACGAGCTGTAGTCCAGAAGCCAGTGTTGAGAGTAGTGAGGTACTGAGGAGGGTATCAAGGTCACAGGAGTGTACCGGCAGACAGAAAGGTGGGTTGAAGTGTGTCTACTTCAATGCAAGGAGCATCTGGAATAAGGTAGGTGAACTTGGAGCGTGGATTGGTACTTGGGACTACGATATTATGGCCATTACGGAGACATGGTTAGAACAGGGACAGGAATGGTTGTTGGAAGTTCCGGGGTAAAGATGTTTCAGTAAGAGTAGGGAAGATGGTAAAAGAGGTGGAGGAATTGCATTGTTAATCAAGGATAGTTTAATGGCTGCAGAAAGGCAGTTAAAAGGCGATCTGCCTACTGAGGTAATGTGGGCTGAAGTTAGAAATATGAAAGGAGCGGTCACGTTGTTAGGAGTTTTCTATAGCCCCCAAATAGTAATAGGGATGTGGAGGAAGAAATTGCAAAATAGATTATGGATAGGTGTGGAGGTCAGGGTTGTTGTCATGGGTGACTTTAACTTTCCAAATATTGATTGGAACCTCTATAGGTCGAACAGTTCGGATGGGGCAGTTTTTGTACAGTGTGTGCAGGAGGGTTTCCTGACACAATATGTGGATAGGCCGACAAGAGGGGGGCCACACTGGATTTGATACTGGGTAACGAACCAGGCCAAGTGTTAGATTTGTTTGTGGGAGAGCACTTTGGAGATAGTGACCACAATTCTGTGTCTTTCACTATTGCAATGGAGAGGGATAGGGCCATACGGCAAGTCAAGGTTTATAATTGGGGAGGGGTAATTATGATGCGATTAGGCAAGAATTAGGGAGCATAAGATAGGAACAGAAACTGTCAGAGAAAGGCACAAATGAAAAGTGGAGCTTGTTCAAGGAACAAATACTGCGTGTCCTTGATAGGTATGTCCCCATCAGGCAGGGAGGAAATGGCCGTGTGAGGGAACCATGGTTCACAAAAGAGGTTGAATGTCTTGTCAAGAGGAAGAAGGAAGAGTATGTAAGGATGAGAAAACAAGGTTCAGTTGGGTCGCTCGAGGGTTACAAGGTAGCAAGGAATGAGCTAAAAAAAAAGGGCTTAGGAGAGCTAGAAGTCCTTGCTGGGTCGGATCAAGGAAAATCCCAAGGCTTTTTACTCTTATGTGAGAAATAAAAGAATGACCAGGGTGAGGATAGGGCCGGTCAAGGACAGTAGTGGGAACTTGTGCATGGAGTCAGAAGAAATAGGAGAGGCGTTGAATGAATACTTTTCTTTCGTGTTCACCAAGGAGAGGGGCCATGTTTTTGAGGATGAGAGCGTGATACAGGTGGGAATGCTGGAGGATGTAGATGTTCTGAGGAAGGATGTATGAGCAATTTTGAAAAACCTTAGGGTCGACAAGTCCCCTGGGCCAGATGGGATATATCCATGGATTCTTTGGGAGGCAAGGGATGAGATTGCAGAGCCTTTGGCTTTGATCTTTGGGTCCTCACTGTCCACGGGGATAGTGCCAGAGGACTGGAGAGTGGCGAATTTTGTTCCTCTGTTCAAGAAAGGGAATAGGATTGACCCTGGTAATTATAGGCCAGTTAGTCTTACTTCGGTGGTCGGTAAGTTAATGGAAAAGGTCCTGAAGGATAGGATTTATGACCATTTGGAAAGTTGCAGCTTAATCCGGGATAGTCAACACGGATTCGTGAAGGTTAAGTGTTAAGAGGGTCAGTGCTAAAATGGGCTGCACGGTAGCATGGTGGTTAGCATAAATGCTTCACAGCTCCAGGGTCCCAGGTTCGATTCCCGGTTGGGTCACTGTCTGTGTGGAGTCTGCACGTCCTCCCCGTGTGTGCGTGGGTTTCCCCCGGGTGCTCCGGTTTCCTCCCACAGTCCAAAGATGTGCGGGTTAGGTGGATTGGCCATGCTAAATTGCCCGTAGTGTAAGGTTAATGGGGGGATTGTTGGGTTACAGGTATAGGGTGGATACGTGGGTTTGAGTAGGGTGATCATTGCTCGGCACAACATCGAGGGCCGAAGGGCCTGTTCTGTGCTGTACTGTTCTATGTTCTAAGTCTTGCCTCACAAATTTGATTAAATTCTTTGAGGAGGTAACAAAGTGTGTAGATGAAGGTAGAGCAGTTGATGTCGTATACATGGATTTTAGTAAGGCGTTTGATAAGGTTCCCCATGGTCGGCTCATGCAGAAAGTAAGGAGGTGTGGGATAGAGGGAAATTTGGCTGATTGGAGAAGTAACTGGCTATCACATAGAAGACAGAGGGTGGTGGTGGATGGAAAAATTTCACACTGGAGACCAGTTACCAGCGGTGTACCACAGGGATCACTGCTGGGTACTCTGCTAATTGTGATTTTTATCAATGACTTGGAGGAGGGGGCTGAACGGTGGGTCAGTAAATTTGCTGATGACACCAAGAGGGGCTGGTTTAGCTCACAAGGCTAAATCGCTGGCTTATAAGGCAGACCAAGCAGGCCAGCAGCACGGTTCAATTCCCGTACCAGCCTCCCCGGACAGGCGCCGGAATGTGGCGACTAGGGGCTTTTCACAGTAACTTCATTGAAGCCTATAGAATATAGAACAGTACAGCACAGAACAGGCCCTTCGGCCCTCGATGTTGTGCCGAGCAATGATCACCCAACTCAAACCCACGTATCCACCCTATACCCCTAACCCAACAACCCCCCCTTAACCTTACTTTTTAGGACACTACGGGCAATTTAGCATGGCCAATCCACCTAACCCGCACATCTTTGGACTGTGGGAGGAAACCGGAGCACCCGGAGGAAACCCACGCACACACGGGGAGGACGTGCAGACTCCACACAGACAGTGACCCAGCCGGGAATCGAACCTGGGACCCTGGAGCTGTGAAGCATTTATGCTAACCACCATGCTACCGTGCTGCCCTTACTCGTGACAATAAGCGATTTTCATTTCATTTCATTTCAAGATTGGTAGAGTAGTGGATGAGGTGGAGGGCTGTTGTAGGCTGCAAAAAGACATTGATAGGAAGCAGAGCTGGGCCGAAAAATGGCAGATGGAGTTTAACCCTGATAAGTGCGAGGTGATTCATTTTGTTCGAAAAAATTTCAATGCGATTACAGAGTCAATGGCAGGGTTCTCAGGAATGTGGAGGAACAGAGAGATCTTGGGGATCATGTCCACAGATCTCTGAAGGTTGCAACTCAAGTGGCTATAGCTGTGTAGAAAGCTTATAGTGTGTTAGTGTTTATTAACAGGGGGCTTGAGCTTGAGAGCTGCGGTGATTTGCTGCAACTATACATGACCCTGGTGAGACCACACTTGGAGTATTGTGCGCAGTTCTGGTCACCTCACTATAGGAAGGATGTGGAAGCATTGGAAAGGGTGCAAAGGAGATTTACCAGGATGCTGCCTGGTTTGCAGGATAGGTCTTATGAGGAAAGGTTGAGGGAGCTAGGGCTTTTCTCTTTGGAGCGAGGTTGAGAGGCGACTTAATGGAGGTTTATAAGATGATGAGGGGGATAGATAGAGTGGACTTTCAGAGACTATTTCCTCGGGTGGATGTAGCTGTTACAAGGGGGCATAACTATAAGGTTTAGGGTGGGAGATATAGGAGGGATGTCCGAGATAGGTTCTTTATTCAGAGAGTGGTTAGGGTGTGGAATGGACTGCCTGCTGTGATAGTGGCGTCGGACACTTTAGGAACTTTCAAGCGGTTATTGGATAAGCACATGGAGCACACCAGAATGACAGGGAGTGGGATAGCTTGATCTTGGCTTCGGGACAATGCTCGGCACAACATAGAGGGCAGAAGGGCCTGTTCTGTGCTGTACTGTTCTCTCTCTCTGTCAGTGCTGAGGGAGTGCCGCACTGTCGGAGGGTCAGTGCTGAGGGAGCGCCGCACAGTCGGAGGGTCAGTGCTGAGGGAGCGCCGCACAGTCGGAGGGTCAGTGCTGAGGGAGCGCCGCACAGTCGGAGGGTCAGTGCTGAGGGAGCGCTGCACTGTCGGAGGGTCAGTGCGGAGGCAGTGCTGCACTGTCGGAGGGTCAGTGCTGAGGGAGCGCCGCCCTGTCAGAGGGTCAGTGCTGAGGGAGTGCAGCACTGTCAGAGGTCAGTGCGGAGGGAGCGTCGCACTGTCGGCGGGTCAGTGCTGAGGGAGCAGCGCACTGTTGGAGGGTCAGTTCTGAGGGAGCGCCACACTGTCGGAGAGTCAGTGCTGAGGAAGCGCCGCACTGTCGGAGGGTCAGTGCTGAGGAAGCGCCGCACTGTCGGAGGGTCAGTGCTGAGGGAATGTCACACTGTCAGAGGGTCAGTGCCGAGGGAGCGCCACACTGTCGAAGGGTCAGTGCTGAGGGATCGCCGCCCTGTCAGAAGATCAATGCTGAGGGAGCGGCGCACTGTCGGATGGTCAGCGCTGAGGGAGCGACGCACCGTCGGACGGTCAGTGCTGAGGGAGTGCCGCACTGTCGGAGGGTCAGTGCTGAGGGAGTGGCGCACTGTCGGAGAGTCAGAACTGAGGAGAACGCTGTATTGTTGGAAGGTCAGTGGTGAGGGAGCCCTGCACTGACGGAGGGTCAGTGCTGAGGGAGCGCCGCACTGTCTGAGGGTCAGTAGAGGGAGCATCACACCCTCAGAATCTAAGTCCCCATCTGCTCTCTGAGGAAGGCAGGAAGGAATTCATGTCCACCGTCTTGAACAATAATAATCTTTATTGTCACAAGTAGGCTTACATTAACACTGCAATGAAGTTACTGTGAAAATCCCCTAGTCGCCACACTCCGGCACCTGTTCGGGTACACAGAGGGAGAATTCAGAATGTCCAATTCACCGAACTGCACGTCTTTCGGGATTTGTGGGAGGAAACCGGAGCACCCGGAGGAAACCCATGCAGACACGGGGAGAACGTGCAGACTCCGCACAGACAGTGACCCAAGCGGGAATCGAACCTGGGACCCTGGCGCTGTGAAGCAACAGTGCATTGTTGATACCGTGCGACTAGGGGCATTTGGAGGGGGCATGAGGGCAAACCCTCTCTGGAGTCCCTACATTTTTCCCTCAAGCCAACATTATGGCAAGAGCTATCTGTGCTTTTCATCGGTTTGCCGTGTGGGAAGTGGTCGCTGAGCCTCCGGCATTGAACCTTCCCCAGCGCCTCAGTGTTACCGCTCTGCAATTTTAGAAAGAACAAGTGGGGCTCTGTCAGTCATTGGGTCAGGAGCACTATTCATACGTATAGGCCCTTACCCACCCTACTGCCATGGTTTCAGCTGGCAGAATGAGGGCCTCATGGACCCTGCCCACTCCAAAATTAGCTGCCCCCACCCAACAACTGGTGTCCCTCTCTCTCGGATCTTACCACATGGTGACAACGACAGCTTGTGTTTGTGTGAGTTTGGATGTCCTTCGAGGATGGGGGTGCCCGCCGACTGGTAGAAGCTGCCGTTGTAAGCCTGGTGGTGGCCACTCAGGCCTAGCTGGTCGTCCTGGCCCAGGGACAGGAAGCCGGTGCCAAGGGGGCTGTCTCTCTCCATCTTCATCGCCTCTGGGTACTTTGGGCTCTCCTTCTCCAGTCCGTGCTCAGGGCTGGCCTCCTTGAGGGGTGACGCAAAGCCGTAGAGGTGCTGGGGTGAGGCGAGGCCGGGGGAGGCCTGGTACAGCGGGAGGGAGGCCTTGGCATAGGCCCCCATCGTCGACCAGGCCCCATTGTATGGGTGACCAATGGCCTGCCCGCTCTCCATCCACTGCAGACTGTTGAACAGGTGAGGGGAATATATCTGCCGGCCTACGTAGGGGTGGAAAGAGAAAGTTAAAACGGTTCACAGAATTGTTACGATGCAGGAGGCCATTTGGCCATTGTGCCGGCATTCGCTGTCCAAATGATCAGCATTACCCAGCACCATTCCCTTCTCCCCGTAGCCTTGCAATTGTTTCTATTCAACCTATCACGATTACAATCTCGGACCAGACCCAAACAGTTGCACAGATACCAGACAGAAACTCCAATATTTTGATTGCGAGGAAAGGATTCTTCACTCCTTCACAGGAGTGATTTCACACGCACATAGGATATGGGACGGGATTCTCCGACCCCCCCCGCCGGGCCAGAGAATCGCTCGGGGGGGGGGGGGGGGGGGGGGGGGGGGGGGGCGTGAATCCTGCCCCGCCGGCTGCCGAATTCTCCAGCGCTGGGAATTTGGCGGGGGCGGGAATCGCGCCAGGGCTGATGCGGAGATGACTCCCTCCCCCCCCCCCCCCCCCAATGCGCCAACTCGCGCCGGCCGGCGGAGGCCCTTCGATGCCGGCTGACGTGGCCCCAAGCCCCTTCCCTGCTGGCCGGCACGCCGCAAACCACCCCGGCGCCGGCCTAGCCCCTGAAGGTGCGGAATCCGGTCCGGCCACTCCTTGGCGCCGGAGTTGCGCACCCCGCCGATTACGGCAGAATCCCGCCAATGGTCTTATAAACACAATCACCAGCAGTGTTAAAACTAACTTCAACATCACAAAGGAAATAGCTTATAATTACCAGTTAAACAATGCTTAACAATGAAATGAAAGACTAACTTCTATCTTTTATTTCCAATGAAGGCAGCACGGTAGCACAGTGGTTAGCACCGTGGCTACACAGCCCCAGGGTCCCAGGTTTGATTCCCCACTGGGTCACTGTGTGGAGTCTGCACGTTCTCCCCGTGTGTGCGTGGGTTTCCTCCGGGTGCTCCGGTTTCCTCCCACAGTCCAAAGATGTGCAGGTTCGGTGGATTGGCCATGATAAATTGCCCTTAGTGACCAAAAAGGTTAGGAAGGGTTATTGGGTTACGGGGATAGGGTGGAAGTGAGGGCTTGGACGGGTCGGTGCAGACTCGATGGGCTGAATGGCCTCCTTCTGCACTGTATGTTCTATGTTCAAGCAAAACCCACCTCTGGTCAAAATCCACTTTTAAATACAGTTAGCTAACCCAGGAATACTTGCTGGAAAGAGATGTGTTTAATAAACCGCTTTGACACAGAGAGAGAGAGAGAGAGAGAGAGAGAGAGATCGCGACAGAGATCGAGAGATAGATCCTTCAGGAAACCAGTTTAGAGATTCTTGCCTGTGTCAAACTACTGTTTAACCTTCAGTCTTTTCAGAAACTGCTGTTCTGTTCACAGGCAAAAATCTTTTTGACAATACTGCTTTGAGAGAACTGCTGGTCTGTCCACAGACAGGTCTAAAACGGAACCCCTGAACTCTACACATGACTGCTTCAGCCCTGGCTCATCTCACTAACTACATCATCCTACTAAAGCTAAACACAATATCTCTAATTATCCATTCCCCAGGGGAAACATAAACAAATTTCCATTAGCCGTACTTCAGAAAATCAATATGCCTGGTTGGAATAAATGATGAAAACACTTTTACGATGCTTTAATTGTCCTTCTGTAGCCAAAGTGTCTGCCAGTCTTGTAAACCAGGAATTAAAAAAAACATGACCGCAGCAGTCACACGCCCACTAACCCAGGCATTTAACCATTACTGCACCAAATAGATACAATACAACGGGGTGAATTGTCTGCTCCCCAGCTGTGTGCTTCTCAGAGGCGTGCCATCACTGGCAGCGGGATTCTCTGTTCCTGCTGCTGCCCAATGGGATTTCCCACTGTAGGCGCCCCACACTCTCGGGCGGCGGTATGCTGCTGGCGGAATGGTGAATCCCACCACCGGAGAATTCACCCCAATATATCTGAAATTCCTATATTTATCTCACCAGCCAATGCTCTCTTGAATGCCTCGATTGAACCTACCTCCACCACACTTCCAGACAGTGGAAACATGCGCTGGGTGAAAAAGTTTGGGAATCATAGAATCCCTACAGTGCAGAAAGAGGCCATTCGGCCCATCGAGTCTGCACCAACCCTCTGAAAAAGCACCCTACCCAAGCCCACTGCCCCGACCTATCCCAATAGCCCCCTAACCTAACCAATTCATCTTTGGACACCAATCCATCCAACCTCCCATATGCTTCTTTCGAAAATCATCTCAGATCTGTGTCCCATCTTGTTCCCGATCCTTTTCCGAGCGGGAAGTGTTTCTGCCCGTCTACTCTGCCCCCTCATGATTTTGAACATCTCGACCCAATCTCCTCTCGGCCCTCCGAGGAGACCAGTCTCAACCTCTTCAATCTGTCCTCATCACTGAAGTTTCTCATCCCTGGGACCAGTCTTGTAAACCTCTCCTTCACTCCCTCCAATGTGTTCACATCCTTCCTATAGTGTGAAGCCCAGACCTGTGCACAATATTCCAGCTGTATTTCATGCACAGGCTGCTCCGTGGCGCAGTGGTCAGCACTGCGGTCTCACAGCACCAGGGATCGGGGTTCAATTCTGGCCGTGGGTGACTGTGCGGAGTCTGCACGTTCTCCCCGTGTGTGCGTGGGTTTCCTCCGGGTGCTCCGGTTTCCTCCCACAATCCAAAGATGTGCAGGTTAGGTGGGATTATGGGGATAGGACAGGTAGTGGGCCTAGGTAGGGTGCTCTTTCACAGGTGAGAGTACCTTTAAGAAATGGATTTTTAAGCAATGTACCTTTAAGAAATGAAGCAGCTCATATTACTGAAGTGATGCCACAGTGTGGGTGGAGCTGGGTTTTTAGCTCAGCCATTTTGCAGTGTTTAGATTTCAGTTTTGAGAGAGCAGCTGAAAAGTGCCTGGCTGGTTTGCTGTGAGCTGATTTGAAAGGAGAAAGCCGGGTTTGAGGAAAAGAGCTTGGGTGTGTCTGTGTTTGCAGTAAGCTGGATCTGCTGTGATCTCTGCCAGGAAAGACTATCTCTGAATCATTTGGGTGATTTAAACTCATAATAGTAATGTCTTTAACCTGATGTGTTTCTGTTTAAAGGTGTTAAGTCTTTTGGAGGTTTGAAGGAACATTTTGAGGGATTATTTAGTGTTGTATTATTTTCGGGGTTATCTTTGAAGTAAGGGGTGTTAAGGGATCCAATGTTTATTTAAAAAGGTTAAGTTGAATTCATGGAATAAACATTGTTTTGTGTTTAAAAAACCACGTGTCCATAATTGGGTAATACCACACCTGGAGACCAAGCCGTGTGCTTCAAAAGCAACAATACATTAAAGGGAGAGGTTGGTCGAACTCCATGATACATTTTGGGGTTCTGAAAACACCGCTCTCATAACACAGGGTCGGTGCAAATATAGATTTAATGTAAGGGGAGGAGATTTAGAGGGGATTTGAGGAAAAACCTTTCACCCAGGAGGGCGATGGGAGTACTCGGAGAATGGGCCTGTTCTGCTCGATCGCTCCTCACAATCCTCCTGTCCCTGCCAGTTTGGGGAGTTGGACGTCTTGGAAAAACAAAGCAAGAACTGGTAGCTAGAGCTCTCCCCCCATCCCGGACTCCGCCCCTTCCTTGCGGCTATGTTTTCTGAGAGGTTATATGCCGGTTCCCACTATGGAAACAGGTCACTGGAAGGCATGCTTAGACAAGAATGGGTGCTTCATCTCAAATGAACGCAGGTGCTCTTCTGGAGATGGGAGGGTTGGGCAAGACCAGGGGAGGACCGAAGTGATTTGTACCCGGACAAGGCTGTGGTGACGCGGGTAAATCTACGTACGAGCTGGGGGTGGGGGGTCAGTGCTGAGGGAGAGCCGCATTGTCAGAGGGTCAGTGCTAAGGGAACACCGCATTGTCAGAGGGTCAGTGCTGAGGGAACGCCGCACTGTCGGCGGGTCAGTGCTAAGGGAACGCCGCACTGTCCGAGGGTCAGTGCTGAGGGAGTGCCGCCCTGTCGGAGGGTCAGTGCTGAGGGAGCGCCGCACTGTCGGAGGGTCAGTGCTGAGGGAACACCGCACTGTTGGCGGGTCAGTGCTGAGGGAGCGCCGCACTGTCGGAGGGTCAGCGCTGAGGGAGCACCGCACTGTCGGAGGGTCAGTGCTGAGGGAGCGCCGCACTGTCGGAGGGTCAGTGCTGAGGGAGCGCTGCACTGTCGGAGGGTCAGTGCTGAGGGAGTGCCGCACTGTCGGCGGGTCAGTGCTCAGGGAGCGCTGCACTGTCGGGGATTCAGTGCTGAGGGAGCGCCGCACTGTCGGAGGGTCAATGCTGAGGGAGCGCCGCACTGTCGCAGGGTCAGTGCTGAGGGAGCACCGCACTGTCGGAGGGTCAGTGCTGAGGGAGCGCCGCACTGTCGGAGGGTCAGTGCTGAGGGAGCGCCACACTGTCGGAGGGTCAGTACTGAGGGAGGGAAGTTCTGACCAATACATAGATACATAGAAGATAGGAGCAGGAGGAGGCCTTTTGCCCCATCGAGCCTGCTCCACCATTCATCACGATCATGGCTGATCATCCAACTCAATAGCCTAATCCTGCTTTCTCCCTACAGCCTCAGATCCATTTTCACCCCAAGTGCTATATCTAGCCGCCTCTTGAATAAATTCAAAGTTTCAGCATCAACTACTTCCTGTGGTAATGAATTCCACAGGCTCGCCACTCTTTGGGTGCAGAAATGTCACAGTATCATGGCGGCTGTCCTTGGGAGCTCGCTTTTTGTGAACTGTTTGCTGCATTGCAGCTGGACAGTGATCACGCTTCAGATCGACGTCCCGTACTAGCTGGAAGGCATGTTCCTCAGGAGGTACAAGGGAGCTGAGAAAATGCAACTTCACTCTCTCTCCCCCCATCTCTCTCTGTCTCTCACGAGCAGTCTGCCCTTGTTGGATGTCAGGGGCTGTGGGGGCGGAAGGAGCATCTTTATCTATCAAAAGCGGCTGATTAGTTTTATAGATAAACTGCAAACCGTCAGGAAATTGTAACATATGTACAAATTATTGAAGAGCCCGGCTTTCTGAATTCTTTGCGACCCGAGTGGCAAGAATTTCCAATCGAACCTTCTGGAAGCTTCCCTTTTGATTTTGTATCCAACCTTGATTGGTTTTCTTCTCCCTCGCACAACTTTTTTCCAATGGGATTTTCCAGGGATTTGAACAGAGAACGGCGCAAACAGCCACATAGCCAATGAAGGAGATTTTTATTCTCCCTGAAGTCAGGTCACTATTGGGATCTGGGAAACACGGCTTCCAATTTGTTCACAGAAAATCCTCCCCCCCCGCCAACGCCACAAACAGCCACAGTGATCAGTGACCTGGATCACCACTTTTTCTTGGGAGGTAGAGAGACGATTGTAGGGCTGCAGGACGACGAGTTCAGCTCTCCCTCAGCACTGACCCTCCGACAGTGTGGAACTCCCTCAGCACTGACCCTCCGACAGTGCGGCGCTCCCTCAGCACTGACCCCCGACAGTGCGGCGCTCCCACAGCACTGACCCTCCGACCGTGCGGCGCTCCCTCAGCACTGACCCTCCGACCGTGCGGCGCTCCCTCAGCACTGACCCTCCGACAGTGCGAGGCTCCCTCAGCACTGACCCTCCGACAGTGCGAGGCTCCCTCAGCACTGACCCTCCGACAGTGCGGCACTCCCTCAGCACTGACCCTCCGACAGTGCGGCGCTCCCTCAGCACTGACCCTCCGACAGTGCGAGGCTCCCTCAGCACTGACCCTCCGACAGTGCGAGGCTCCCTCAGCACTGACCCTCCGACAGTGTGGCGCTCCCTCAGCACTGACCCTCCGACAGTGCGGCACTCCCTCAGTGCTGACCCTCTGACAGTGCGGCGCTCCCTCAGCACTGGCCCTCTGACAGTGCAGCGCTCCCTCAGCACTGACCCTCTGACAGTGCGGCACTCCCTCAGCACTGACCCTCTGACAGAGCAGCGCTCCCTCAGCACTGACCCTCCGACAGTGCAGCGCTCCCTCAGTACTGACCCTCTGACAGTGCGGCGCTCCCTCAGCACTGACCCTCCGACAGTGCGGCGCTCCCTCAGCACTGACCCTCCGACAGTGCGGTGCTCCCTCAGCACTGACCCTCCGGCAGTGTGGCGCTCCCTCAGCACTGACCCTCCGACAGTGCGGCGCTCCCTCAGCACTGACCCTCCGACAGTGCGGCACTCCCTTAGCACTGACCCTCCGACAGTACGGCGCTCCCTCAGCACTGACCGTCCGATAATATGGCGCTCCCTCAGCACTGACCCTCTGCCAGTGCGGTGCTCCCACAGCACTTAGCCTCCAACAGCTCAGTCGACCTTCAATACTGACCCTCTTTTTTAAAAATAAATTTAGAGTACCCAACTCATTTGTTCCAATTAAGGTGCAATTTAGCGTGACCAATCCAACTAGCGTGCAGATCTTTGGCGTGTGAGGGCTAAACCCACGTAGACATGGGGAGAATGTGCAACCTCCACACGGACAGTGACCCAGAGCAGGGATCGTACCTGGGACATCGGTGCCGTGAGGCAGCGGGGCTAACCCACTGCGCCACCGTGCTGCCCTTTTACTGACCCTCTGACAGTGCAGCCCTCCCTCAACACTGCCCCTCCAACAGTGCAGCCCTCCCTTAGCACTGACCCTCCGACAGTGCGGCGCTCCCTCAGTACTGACCCTCTGACAGTGTGGAGCTCCCTCAGTACTGACCCTCTGACAGTGCAGCGCTCCCTCAGTACTGACCCTCTGACAGTGCAGCGCTCCCTCAGCACTGTTCCTCCGACAGTGCGGCGCACCCTCAGTACTGACCCTCCAACAGTGCGGTGCTCCCACAGGACTGACTCTCCGACAGTGCGGCGCACCCTCAGTACTGACCCTCCAACAGTGCGGTGCTCCCACAGCACTGACCCTCCGACAGTGCGGCGCTCCCTCAGCACTGTTCCTCCGACAGTGCGGCGCACCCTCAGTACTGACCCTCCAACAGTGCGGTGCTCCCACAGGACTGACTCTCCGACAGTGCGGCGCACCCTCAGTACTGACCCTCCGACAGTGCGGCACTCCCTCAGCACTGACCCTCCGACAGTGCGGCACTCCCTCAGCACTGACTCTCCGACAGTGCGGCACTCCCTCAGCACTGACCCTCCAACAGTGCGGCGCTCCCTCAGCACTGACCCTCCGACAGTGCGGCGCTCCCTCAGCACTGACCCTCCGACAGTGCGGCGCTCCCTCAGCACTGACCCTCCAACAGTGCGGTGCTCCCACAGGACTGACTCTCCGACAGTGCGGCGCTCCCTCAGCACTGCACTTAAGAGTGTGACTCTGGATTTTGTGTCCGGTAGTTGTGGTTAAGTGAAAGGAAGTTGGGAATTTTCGCATTGTCTGTCGGAATCCTTCGCTCCCAATCACCATCACCTCTTCTGTGGTGTTCATGAATGCCCGTGGGTGATATGGTTTGTTTTAAAAAAAATAAAAAAAATTCTATTCAGCCTGTGAGCGGAGGAGCCGGAAGGTGAAGTTGACAAAGGAATGTGTTTTTCAGTCTGGGCTAATGGATTGTGGTTTGACTGCGGAAATCCCTGGGGAGCTAATGTGCTTTGCAGCCTGCAGAGATCATTTGTTTTCCAGCTTGGGGAGACAAGGTCATTGCTGGGTGGAACCAAGGAAGGCAGCGAGACATTTGCTTGAAATAGCTTTCGAGACGCAGTTTCTGAAGGAACATTGGAAAGAGGAGTTGAATTCTGATCTGCCTGATGTGGAATCCTCGTTTCTCCCACAGTCAGATAGATCGAGAGCGGTCTGTTTAGTTTCTCGTTGTTGAGTGGAAAATTGGGTAGTAGTGCAGAGGTGTAAACTGTAAGCTGTTCTTTTTGGGTGTAAGGTTAAAAAAAACTAATATTGTAGTCATCACAAAGTTTTGTTTCAAAAGTAACCAAGCCTTCTTTCTTCACACAGTCACTCACGGAGCGAATCATTTATTCTGCGCAATCTTTCAAATAAACCAAAATATTGGGGTTTCAGTCCAATATCCTTTTCTTAAAAAATATATCTCTTATAAATAAACATCAAACAAAACCACATCAGGACGAAAAAGATAACCAACGGATAACAAAACAGGAGAACACAGCGTAACTCAATAAATAGCCAACAATCGCAAACCGCCTTCCCTACCATAGCCCAGCCTACCCTACCCTACCCTACCATACCATAGCCTACTCTACCATAGCCTACCCTACCCTACCATAGCCTACCCTAACATAGCCTACCTAACCCTACCATAGCCTACCCTACCCTACCATAGCCTACCTAACCCTACCATAGCCTACCCTACCCTACCATACCATAGCCTACCATAGCCTACCCTACCATAGCCTACCATAGCCTACCCTACCGTAGCCTACCCTACCCTACCATAGCCTACCCTACCCTACCATAGCCTACCCTACCCTACCATAGCCTACCCTACCCTACCATAGCCTACCCTACCCTACCATAGCCTACCCTACCCTACCATAGCCTACCCTACCCTACCATAGCTACCCTACCCTACGCTACCATAGCCTACCCTACCCTACCATAGCTACCCTACCCTACCCTACCATAGCCTACCCTACCCTACCATAGCCTACCCTGCCCTACCTACCATACCCTACCCTACCATAGCCTGCCCTACCCTACCATAGCCTACCCTACCCTACCATAGCCTACCCTACCCTACCATAGCCTACCCTACCATAGCCTACCCTACCCTACCATAGCCTACCCTACCCTACCATAGCCTACCCTACCATAGCCTACCCTACCATAGCCTACCCTACCATAGCCTACCCTACCATAGCCTACCCTACCATAGCCTACCCTACCATAGCCTACCCTACCCTACCATAGCCTACCCTACCCTACCATAGCCTACCCTACCATAGCCTACCCAACCATACCCTACCATAGCCTACCCAACCCTACCCTACCATAGCCTACCCTACCCTACCATAGCCTACCCTACCATAGCCTACCCAACCCTACCCTACCATAGCCTACCCTACCCTACCATAGCCTACCCTACCCTACCATAGCCTACCCTACCCTACCATAGCCTACCCTACCATAGCCTACCCTACCATAGCCTACCCTACCCTACCATAGCCTACCCTACCATACCTACCCTACCATAGCCTACCCTACCATAGCCTACCCTACCATAGCCTACCATACCCTCCCCTACCATAGCCTACCCTACCCTACCCTACCATAGCCTACCCTACCCTAGCCTACCCTACCCTACATTACCCTACCATAGCCTACCCTACCCTACCATAGCCTACCCTACCCTACCATAGCCTACCCTACCCTACCATAGCCTACCCTACCCTACCATAGCCTACCCTACCCTACCATAGCCTACCCTACCCTACCATAGCCTACCCTACCCTACCATAGCCTACCCTACCATACCCTACCCTACCATAGCCTACCCTACCCTACCATAGCCCACCCTACCCTACCATAGCCTACCCTACCCTACCATAGCCTACCCTACCCTACCATAGCCTACCCTACCCTACCATAGCCTACCCTACCATAGCCTACCCTACCCTACCATAGCCTACCCTACCCTACCATAGCCTACCCTACCATAGCCTACCCTACCCTACCATAGCCTACCCTACCCTACAATAGCCTACCCTACCCTACCATAGCCTACCCTACCCTACCACACCCTACCCTACCCTACCACAGCCTACCCTACCCTACCACAGCCTACCCTACCCTACCACAGCCTACCCTACCCTACCACAGCCTACCCTACCCTACCATAGCCTACCCTACCCTACCATAGCCTACCCTACCCTACCATAGCCTACCCTACCCTACCATAGCCTACCCTACCCTACCATAGCCTACCCTACCCTACCCTACCATAGCCTACCCTACCCTACCATAGCCTCCCCTACCCTACCATAGCCTACCCTACCCTACCATAGCCTACCCTACCCTACTATAGCCTACCCTACCCTACCATACCTACCCTACCATACCCTACCATAGCCTACCCTACCCTACCATAGCCTACCCTACCATACCCTACCCTACCATACCATAGCCTATCCTACCCTACCATAGCCTACGCTACCATAGCCTACGCTACCATAGCCTACCCTACCATAGCCTACCCTACCATAGCCTACCATACCCTACCATACCCTACCCTACCCTACCATAGCCTACCCTACCCTACCATAGCCTACCCTACCCTACTATAGCCTACCCTACCCTACCATAGCTACCCTACCCTACCCTACCATAGCCTACCCTACCCTACTATAGCCTACCCTAGCCTACCCTACCATAGCCTACCCTACCCAACCCTACCCTACCATAGCCTACCCTACCCTACCATAGCCTACCCTACCCTACCATAGCCTACCCTACCCTACCATAGCCTACCCTACCGTAGCCTACCCTACCCTACCATACCCTACCCTGCCCTACCATAGCCTACCCTACCATACCCAGCCCTACCCTACCATAGCCTACCCTACCCTACCATAGCCTACCCTACCCTACCATAGCCTACATTACCCTACCATAGCCTACCCTACCCTACCATAGCCTACCCTACCATAGCCTACCCAATCCTACCCTACCATAGCCTACCCTACCATAGCCTAGCCTACCCTACCATAGCCTACCCTACCATAGCCTAACCAACCCTACCCTACCCTACCATAGCCTACCCTACCATAGCCTAGCCTACCCTACCATACCTACCATAGCCTACCCTACCCTAGCCTACCCTACCCTAGCTACCCTACCCTACCATAGCCTACCCTAGCCTACCCTACCATAGCCTACCCTACCCTAGCCTACCATAGCCTACCCTACCCTACCATAGCCTACCCTACCCTACCATAGCCTACCCTACCCTACCATAGCCTACCCTACCCTACCATAGCCTACCCTACCCTACCATAGCCTCCCCTACCCTACCATAGCCTACCCTACCCTACCATAACCTACCCTACCCTACCATAGCCTACCCTACCCTACTATAGCCTACCCTACCCTACCATACCTACCCTACCCTACCCTACCATAGCCTACCCTACCATACCCTACCCTACCATACCATAGCCTATCCTACCCTACCATAGCCTACGCTACCATAGCCTACCCTACCATAGCCTACCCTACCCTACCATAGCCTACCCTACCCTACCATACCCTACCCTACCATAGCCTACCCTACCCTACCACACCCTACCCTACCCTACCACAGCCTACCCTACCCTACCACAGCCTACCCTACCCTACCACAGCCTACCCTACCCTACCACAGCCTACCCTACCCTACCATAGCCTACCCTACCCTACCATAGCCTACCCTACCCTACCATAGCCTACCCTACCCTACCATAGCCTACCCTACCCTACCATAGCCTACCCTACCCTACCCTACCATAGCCTACCCTACCCTACCATAGCCTCCCCTACCCTACCATAGCCTACCCTACCCTACCATAGCCTACCCTACCCTACTATAGCCTACCCTATCCTACCATACCTACCCTACCATACCCTACCATAGCCTACCCTACCCTACCATAGCCTACCCTACCATACCCTACCCTACCATACCATAGCCTATCCTACCCTACCATAGCCTACGCTACCATAGCCTACGCTACCATAGCCTACCCTACCATAGCCTACCCTACCCTACCATAGCCTACCATACCCTACCATACCCTACCCTACCCTACCATAGCCTACCCTACCCTACCATAGCCTACCCTACCCTACTATAGCCTACCCTACCCTACCATAGCTACCCTACCCTACCCTACCATAGCCTACCCTACCCTACTATAGCCTACCCTAGCCTACCCTACCATAGCCTACCCTACCCAACCCTACCCTACCATAGCCTACCCTACCCTACCATAGCCTACCCTACCCTACCATAGCCTACCCTACCCTACCATAGCCTACCCTACCGTAGCCTACCCTACCCTACCATACCCTACCCTGCCCTACCATAGCCTACCCTACCATACCCAGCCCTACCCTACCATAGCCTACCCTACCCTACCATAGCCTACCCTACCCTACCATAGCCTACATTACCCTACCATAGCCTACCCTACCCTACCATAGCCTACCCTACCATAGCCTACCCAATCCTACCCTACCATAGCCTACCCTACCATAGCCTAGCCTACCCTACCATAGCCTACCCTACCATAGCCTAACCAACCCTACCCTACCCTACCATAGCCTACCCTACCCTAGCTACCCTACCCTACCATAGCCTACCCTAGCCTACCCTACCATAGCCTACCCTACCCTAGCCTACCATAGCCTACCCTACCCTACCATAGCCTACCCTACCCTACCATAGCCTACCCTACCCTACCATAGCCTACCCTACCCTACCATAGCCTACCCTACCCTACCATAGCCTCCCCTACCCTACCATAGCCTACCCTACCCTACCATAACCTACCCTACCCTACCATAGCCTACCCTACCCTACTATAGCCTACCCTACCCTACCATACCTACCCTACCCTACCCTACCATAGCCTACCCTACCATACCCTACCCTACCATACCATAGCCTATCCTACCCTACCATAGCCTACGCTACCATAGCCTACCCTACCATAGCCTACCCTACCCTACCATAGCCTACCCTACCCTACCATAGCCTACCCTACCCTACCATAGCCTACATTACCCTACCATAGCCTACCCTACCCTACCATAGCCTACCCTACCATAGCCTACCCAATCCTACCCTACCATAGCCTACCCTACCATAGCCTAGCCTACCCTACCATAGCCTACCCTACCATACCTACCATAGCCTACCCTACCCTAGCCTACCCTACCCTAGCTACCCTACCCTACCATAGCCTACCCTAGCCTACCCTACCATAGCCTACCCTACCCTAGCCTACCATAGCCTACCCTACCCTACCATAGCCTACCCTACCCTACCATAGCCTACCCTACCCTACCATAGCCTACCCTACCCTACCATAGCCTACCCTACCCTACCATAGCCTCCCCTACCCTACCATAGCCTACCCTACCCTACCATAACCTACCCTACCCTACCATAGCCTACCCTACCCTACTATAGCCTACCCTACCCTACCATACCTACCCTACCCTACCCTACCATAGCCTACCCTACCATACCCTACCCTACCATACCATAGCCTATCCTACCCTACCATAGCCTACGCTACCATAGCCTACCCTACCATAGCCTACCCTACCATACCCAGCCCTACCCTACCATAGCCTACCCTACCCTACCATAGCCTACCCTACCCTACCATAGCCTACATTACCCTACCATAGCCTACCCTACCCTACCATAGCCTACCCTACCATAGCCTACCCAATCCTACCCTACCATAGCCTACCCTACCATAGCCTAGCCTACCCTACCATAGCCTACCCTACCATAGCCTAACCAACCCTACCCTACCCTACCATAGCCTACCATAGCCTAGCCTACCCTACCATACCTACCATAGCCTACCCTACCCTAGCCTACCCTACCCTAGCTACCCTACCCTACCATAGCCTACCCTAGCCTACCCTACCATAGCCTACCCTACCCTAGCCTACCATAGCCTACCCTACCCTACCATAGCCTACCCTACCCTACCATAGCCTACCCTACCCTACCATAGCCTACCCTACCCTACCATAGCCTACCCTACCCTACCATAGCCTCCCCTACCCTACCATAGCCTACCCTACCCTACCATAACCTACCCTACCCTACCATAGCCTACCCTACCCTACTATAGCCTACCCTACCCTACCATACCTACCTACCCTACCCTACCATAGCCTACCCTACCATACCCTACCCTACCATACCATAGCCTATCCTACCCTACCATAGCCTACGCTACCATAGCCTACCCTACCATAGCCTACCCTACCCTACCATAGCCTACCCTACCCTACCATACCCTACCCTACCCTACCATAGCCTATCCTACCCTACCATAGCTACCCTACCCTACCATAGCCTACCCTACTCTACTATAGCCTACCCTACCCAACCCTGCCCTACCATAGCCTACCCTACCCTACCATAGCCTACCCTACCCTACCATAGCCTACCCTACCCTACCATAGCCTACCCTACCATAGCCTACCCTACCCTTCCATACCCTACCCTGCCCTACCATAGCCTACCCTACCATACCCAGCCCTACCCTACCATAGCCTACCCTACCCTACCATACCCTACCCTACCATAGCCTACCCTACCCTACCATAGCCTACCCTACCCTAGCCTACCCTACCATAGCCTACCCTACCATAGCCTACCCAACCCTACCCTACCATAGCCTACCCTACCCTACCATAGCCTACCCTACCATAGCCTACCCAACCCTACCCTACCCTAGCCTACCCTACCATAGCCTAGCCTACCCTACCATACCTACCATAGCCTACCCTACCCTAGCCTACCCTACCCTAGCCTACTATAGCCTACCATAGCTACCCTACCCTACCATAGCCTACCCTAGCCTACCCTACCATAGCCTACCCTACCCTAGCCTACCATAGCCTAGCCTACCCTACCATAGCCTACCCTACCATAGCCTACCCTACCCTACCATAGCCTACCATACCCTACCATACCCTACCCTACCATAGCCTACCCTACCATACCCTACCATAGCCTACCCTACCCTACCATAGCCTACCCTACCCTACCATAGCCTACCCTACCCTACCATATCCTACCCTACCATAGCCTACCCTACCATACCCTACCATAGCTACCCTACCCTACCATCTTCCCTACCCTACCCTACCGCCTTCCCTACCCTACCATAGCTACCCTACCCTACCATACCCTAACCTACCGCCTTCCCTACCCTACCATATCCTACCCTACCCTAACCTACCATATCCTACCCTACCCTACCATAGCCTACCCTAGCCTACCCTACCCTACCATAGCCTACCCTACCCTACCCTACCGCCTTCCCTACCCTACCATAGCGTACCCTACCATAGCCTACCATACCGCCTTCCCTACCCTACCCTACCATAGCCTACCATAGCCTACCCTACCATACGCTACCCTACCCTACGCTACCGCCTTCCCTATCCTACCATACCCCCTCACCCCACTCTGCCTCCACTTTTTCTAGTTACCCCATATCCCCTCCCCCAATCCCTGCTGATTTTACTGTCCTGGATGAAGTCAATGGATGGTGTCCCTTGCAGGCGAATACTTCCATCGACCCCCAGAAGACAAATTTAATTTTCTCCAGTCTGAGGAAATCCACAAGATCGCTCACCCACACACCCCCAGTTTCTGCGGCCTCGAGTCCCTCCACCCCAACAAGATCGGTCTCCGGGCTACCAGAGAGGCAAAGGTCAGAACGCCGGCCTCTCTCGCCCCCTGGATCGGTCCTGTAGCCTAACCACCTTTTGGGGGCTGGTCTGGGATCCGATCAGGTGGGAAGCAGTGTTCTGCTGGGCGGGGAATCTGGAACACAGTTTGAGGGCGGGCGGGGGGGGGGGGGGGGGGGGGGGGGCAGTCATTTGGGATTGAGATGAGGAGAAATGTCTTCTTTCTGAGGGTTGTGAATCTTTGGCTTTCTCGCTCCCGGAGGGTTGTGGAGGCTTCACCGTTGCAGACATTTAAGGCTGGGAGAAGGAAAGAAAGAGAGAGAAGGGGAAGGGGTGAGAGATTTGAGTGGGAGGTGTGGATTAGGCTCAGGAAAGGGTGACCTTGTGTTTCATGCGAGATATTTCAGGAAAGCACCCCCCCCCCCCCCGGTTCCAGCTGCGTTGGCCGGAAGCAGACCAAGGGCTCGGGCGGTCTCACTCTCACGGCAGAGTCACAAGGTCGGCTCTGGGGGGTTCAAATTCCCCAACCCCATTCACCCCCCCCCCCCTCTAATCCCAAGGCCTAGTCCCAGGGCCGCTAGAGAGGAGGGGGGTGGGGGGGAAACAGACAGGACACCCATGTAGACAGGGGGAGAATGTGCAAACTCCAGGTGGACAGTGACCCGGAGCCAGGATTGAACCCAGCTCCCCAGGCTTTGAATCGCGGGCTGGGACAGAGAGGGGCTGGGGCGTACTCACTGTGCCGGTAGCTCCCCAGGGTCCGGCTGTGCATCGGGCCTGCGTAGTAGGGCTGCACCAGGCTTCCCTCGCCCTCGCCGAGGAAGACGTCGGCCTCATTGGCAGCAGGAGGTTGCGGGATCTCCTCGCTGTAGTGGAGTAGGGGCTCCTGCCCACCGCTCAGCAAGGTGTGGTGGGGCAGCCAGCGGGGCTGATCCGATGATTCCTCCATCGCCCACGTCAGGATTCAAGCTCCAGTTGGCTGCCCCTCGCACACTCGACCTGCAAAAGTAGGTTATCAAAAATACATCCCTTTATTGTTGAATCAATTAACAAACGCAGAAAAAAAAACACCTGCAGGACTCAATTCCATTGTGATTCCTCAGATCCTCAAATGACCCACGCTTGCATTCAGCAAGACCCGGACAACATTCAACCTTGGACTAAATGGCAAGTTACATTCGTGCCACACCAGTGCCAGGCAATGACCTTCTCCAACAAGAGAGAACGTAACCATCTCCCCTTGACATTCAATGGCATTACCATCACTGAATCTCCCCACTATCAACATCCTGGGGGTTACCATTGATCAGAAACTGAACTGGACCCAGCCATATCAATACTGTGGCTACCAGAGCAGATCAGAGGCTGGTAATCCTGCGGAGAGTAACTCACCTCCTGACCCTCCCCTCCAAAGCCTGTCCACCATCAACAAGGACACAAGTCAGGAGTGTGATGGACTCTCCCACTCGCCTGGATGAGCGCGGCTCCAACAACACTCGAGAAGCTCGACGCCATCCAGGACAAAGCGGCCCCCCCACTCGATCCACCGCTAACCCCCACCTTCAACGCCCACTCCCTCCACCCACTGATGCACAGCGGCAGCCGTGTGCACCGTCTACAAGATGCACTGCAGCCACTCGCCAAGGCTCCTTCCACAGCGTCGACCAAACCCGCCACCTCTACCCCCTAATGGACAAGTGCAGTAGATAGCATGAGGAACAGCCATCGCCTGGAGGTTATCACTCCTGGCACCCCCCCCCCCCCCCCTCCCCCCCCCTCCCCCTCCCCCCCCCTCCCCCCTCCCCCCCCCATCACCCCCCAACCCGAGAGAGTTGGAGGCCGAAGAAGATGGAGACAGACAGACGGGGAGCGAGAGACAGACAGACGGGGAGCGAGAGACAGACAGACGGGGAGCGAGAGACAGGCAGACGGGGAGCGAGAGACAGACAGACGGGGAGCGAGAGACAGACAGACGGGGAGCGAGAGACAGACAGACGGGGAGCGAGAGACAGACAGACGGGGAGCGAGAGACAGACAGACGGGGAGCGAGAGACAGACAGACGGGGAGCGAGAGACAGACAGACGGGGAGCGAGAGACAGACAGACGGGGAGCGAGAGACAGACAGACGGGGAGCGAGAGACAGACAGACGGGGAGCGAGAGACAGAGAGACGGGGAGCGAGAGACAGACAGACGGGGAGCGAGAGACAGACAGACGGGAAGCGAGACAGACAGACGGGGAGCGAGACAGACAGACGGGGAGCGAGAGACAGACAGACGGGGAGCGAGAGACAGACAGACGGGGAGCGAGACAGACAGACGGGGAGCGAGAGACAGACAGACGGGGAGCGAGAGACAGACAGACGGGGAGCGAGAGACAGACAGACGGGGAGCGAGAGACAGACAGACGGGGAGCGAGAGACAGACAGACGGGGAGCGAGAGACAGACAGACGGGGAGCGAGAGACAGACAGACGGGGAGCGAGAGACAGACAGACGGGGAGCGAGAGACAGACAGACGGGGAGCGAGAGACAGACAGACGGGGAGCGAGAGGACAGGACAGACGGGGAGCGAGAGACAGACAGACGGGGAGCGAGAGACAGACAGACGGGGAGCGAGAGACAGACAGACGGGGAGCGAGAGACAGACAGACGGGGAGCGAGAGACAGACAGACGGGGAGCGAGACAGACAGACGGGGAGCGAGAGACAGACAGACGGGGAGCGAGAGACAGACAGACGGGGAGCGAGAGACAGACAGACGGGGAGCGAGAGACAGACAGACGGGGAGCGAGAGACAGACAGACGGGGAGCGAGAGACAGACAGACGGGGAGCGAGAGACAGACAGAAGGGGAGCGAGAGACAGACAGACGGGGAGCGAGAGACAGACAGACGGGGAGCGAGAGACAGACAGACGGGGAGCGAGAGACAGACAGACGGGGAGCGAGAGACAGACAGACGGGGAGCGAGAGACAGACAGACGGGGAGCGAGAGAGACAGACAGACGGGGAGCGAGAGACAGACAGACGGGGAGCGAGAGACAGACGGGGAGCGAGAGACAGACAGACGGGGAGCGAGAGACAGACAGACGGGGAGCGAGAGACAGACAGACGGGGAGCGAGAGACAGACAGACGGGGAGCGAGAGACAGACAGACGGGGAGCGAGAGACAGACAGACGGGGAGCGAGAGACAGACAGACGGGGAGCAAGAGACAGACAGACGGGGAGCGAGAGACAGACAGACGGGGAGCGAGAGACAGACAGACGGGGAGCGAGAGACAGACAGACGGGGAGCGAGAGACAGACAGACGGGGAGCGAGAGACAGACAGACGGGGAACGAGAGACAGACAGACGGGGAGCGAGACAGACAGACGGGGAGCGAGACAGACAGACGGGGAGCGAGACAGACAGACGGGGAGCGAGACAGACAGACGGGGAGCGAGACAGACAGACGGGGAGCGAGACAGACAGAGGGTTGTCGGGGCTGGAGACGGTTACAGAGATGAGGGAGGGGTGTCGAGGCTGGAGGAGGTTCCACAGATAGGGTTGTAGGGAATGGAGGAGGTTACAGAGATAGGGAGGGTTGTAGGGACTGAAGGAGGTTACAGAGAGACGGAGGGTTGTAGGGACTGGAGGAGGTTACAGAGATGGGGAGGGTTGTTGGGGCTGGAGGAGGTTACAGAGATGGGGAGGGTGGAAGGAGGTTACAGAGATAGGGAGGATTGTAGGAGCTGGAGGAGGTTACAGAGATAGGGAGGGTTGGAGGAGGTTGCAGAGATAAGGAGGATTGTAGGAGCTGGAGGAGGTTACAGAGATAGGGAGGGTTGGAGGAGGTTGCAGAGATAGGGAGGATTGTAGGAGCTGGAGGAGGTTGCAGAGATAGGGAGGGTTGTAGGGGCTGGAGGAGGTTACAGAGCTAGGGAGGGTTGTAGGGGCTGGAGGAGGTTACAGAGATAGGGAGGGTTGTGGGGGCTGGAGGAGGTTACAGAGATAGGGAGGGTTGTGGGGGCTGGAGGAGGTTACAGAGATAGGGAGGGTTGTGGGGGCTGGAGGAGGTTACAGATAGGGAGGGTTGTCGGGGCTGGAGGAGGTTACAGAGATAGGGAGGATTGTCGGGGCTGAAGGTGGTTAACAAAGAACAAATAAAAGTACAGCACAGGAAGAGGCCCTTCGGCCCTCCAAGCCTGTGCCCATCATGATGCCCTAACTAAAACAAACCTTTCTGCCCTTACTCAGTCCGTATCCTCTATTTCCTCCCTATTCCTCCATGTATCCATCCAGGTGCCCCTTAAATGTTGCTAACGTGCCAGCTTACACCATATCCTCTGGCAGCACGTTCCAGGCATCCACCACTCTCTGCGTGAAAAGCTTACCCACACATCTCCCTTAAACTTTCCCCCTCTCACCTTGAACCTGTGCCCCCTCTGTAATTGACACTTCCACCCTTGGGAAAAGCCTCTGTCTATCCACCCTGTCTCTGCCTCTCAGAATTTTGTAGACCTCTATCAGGTCTCCCCTCAGCCTCCGTCTTTCCAGTGAAAACAATCCTAGTTTGTTCAATCTCTCCTCAGAGCCAACACCCTCGAGACCAGGCAACATCCCGGTGAACCTTCTTTGCACTCTCTCCACAGCTTCCTGATATTGTGGTGATCAGAACTGCACGCAATACTCCAAATGTAGCCTAACCAAGGTTTTATATAGCTGCAACATGATTTGCCAACTCCTGTACTCAATTCCCTGGCTGATGAAGGTAAGCCTGCAGTCTGCCTTCTTAATGCCCTTGGTCACCTGTGTTAACACTTTTTGGGGAACTGTGAACCTGCCGTCCCAGATCCCTCCAAGTTAACAATGATTATTGGTCTCAGAGGAGGTTACAGAGATAGGGAGGGTTGTAGGAGCTGGAGGAGGTTACAGAGATAGGGAGGGTTGTAGGGGCTGGAGGAGGTTACAGAGATAGGGAGGGCTGTAGGGGCTGGAGGAGGTTACAGAGATAGGGAGGGTTGTAGGGACTGGATAGGGAGGGTTGTCAGGGCTGGAGGAGGTTACAGAGATAGGGAGGGTTGTAGGGGAGGGAGGAGGTTACAGAGATAGGGAGGGTTGTAGGGGAGGGAGGAGGTTACAGAGATAGGGAGGGTTGTAGGGGCTGAAGGAGGTTACAGAGATAGGGAGGGTTGTAGGGGCTGGAGGAGGTCACAGAGATAAGGAGAGTTGTAGGGACTGGATAGGGAGGGTTGTCGGGGCTGGAGGAGGTTACAGAGATAGGGAGGGTTGTAGGGACTGGATAGGGAGGGTTGTCAGGGCTGGAGGAGGTTACAGAGATAGGGAGGGTTGTAGGGGAGGGAGGAGGTTACAGAGATAGGGAGGGTTGTAGGGGAGGGAGGAGGTTACAGAGATAGGGAGGGTTGTAGGGGCTGGAGGAGGTTACAGAGATAGGGAGGGTTGTAGGGGCTGGAGGAGGTTACAGAGATAGGGAAGGTTGTAGGGGCTGGAGGAGGTTACAGAAATAGGGAGGGTTGTAGGGGCTGGAGGAGATTACAGAGATAGAGAGGGTTGTAGGGGCTGGAGGAGGTTACAGAGATGGGGAGGGTTGTTGGGGCCTGGAGTTGGTTAAAGGTAGGGAGGTTGGAGGAGGTTACAGAGATGGAGAGGGCGAGATGGGCCGGTGGAGGTTACAGAGATAGGGAACGTCATGGGGCCTGGAATGGGTTAAAATAGGGAAGGTTGCAGGAGCTGGAGGAGGTTAGCAATTGGGAGAGGGGGGGGGGGGGGGGGGCAAAGGAGATTACAGAGATAGGGAGGGTTATAGGGGATGGAGGTGCTTACAGAGATAGGGAGGGTTGTTGGGGCTGGATGAGGTTACAGAGATGGGAGGGTTGTTGGAGCTGGTGGAGGTTAAGGAGATAGGGAGGGTTGTAGGGGCTGGAGGAGGTTACAGAGATAGGGAGGGTTGTAGGGGCTGGAGGAGGTTACAGAGATAGGGAGGGTTGTAGGGGCTGGAGGAGGTTAAGGAGATAGGGAGGGTTGTAGGGGCTGGAGAAGGTTACAGAGATAGGGAGGGGTGTAGGGGATTGAGGAGGTTACAGAGATAGGGAGGGTTGTAGGGGCTGGATGAGGTTACAGAGATAGGGAGGGTTTTAGGGGCTGGAGGAGGTTACAGAGATAGGGAGGGTTGTTGGGGCTGGAGAAGGTTATATAGAGATGGGGGGTTGCTGGGGCCGGGGGAGGTGACAGAGATAGGGAGGGTTGTTGGGGCTGGAGGAGGTTACAGAGATAGGGAGGGTTGTTGGGGCTGGAGGAGGTTAAGGAGATAGGGAGGGTTGTTGGGGCTGGAGGAGGTTACAGAGATAGGGAGGGTTGTTGGGGCTGGAGGAGGTTAAGGAGATAGGGAGGGTTGTCGGGGCCGGAGGAGGTTACAGAGATAGGGAGGGTTGTTGGGGCCAGGGGAGGTGACAGAGATAGGGAGGGTTGTTGGGGCTGGAGGAGGTTACAGAGATAGGGAGGGTTGTTGGGGCCAGGGGAGGTGACAGAGATAGGGAGGGTTGTTGGGGCCAGGGGAGGTGACAGAGATAGGGAGGGTTGTTGGGGCTGGAGGAGGTTACAGAGATAGGGAGGGTTGTTGGGGCCAGGGGAGGTGACAGAGATAGGGAGGGTTGTTGGGGCCAGGGGAGGTGACAGAGATAGGGAGGGTTGTAGGGGCTGGAGGAGGTTACAGAGATAGGGAGGGTTGTTGGGGCCAGGGAAGGTGACAGAGGTAGGGGTGTGTAGGGGCCTGGAGTAGGTTAAAGATAGGGAGGGTTTGAGATGTTTGTGGTGCAGGCAAGGGGCCAGGAGAATAGACTGAAGGAGCTGCCATTTAGGCTGGTTGAGGAAAGTTTACGGTACTTGGTGATACAGGTGGCACGGGACTGGGGCAGGCTGCACAAGTTAAATTTGACCAGAGTGGTGGAACAAATGAAGAGGGAGTTTCGGAGATGGGATGCACTCCCGCTGTCGCTGGCGGGGAGTCTGCACCAGACTATAAAGATGACAATCCTCCCTAGATTCCTGTTAATTTTCCAGTGCCTCACGATCTTTATCCCACAGTCCTTCTTCAAAAGGACTGGTAAAATTATCATGAGCTTTGTCTGGGCAGGAAAATCCCCGCGGGTGAAGAAGGCGATGCTGGAAAGGAGCCGCAGCGAGGGAGGGCTGGCACTGCCGAGTCTGATCAACTACTACTGGGTGGCTAATATAGCCATGATAAGGAAGTGGATGGTGGGTACTGGGTCTATCTGGGAGCGGGTGGAGGCGGCTTCGTGCAGGGGCACCAGTTCGGCAGGCCTGGCCACGGCTCCCCTCGTGCTGTCGCCGGCCAGGTACTCCACCAGCCCGGTAGTGGGAGTGGCCAGGCGGATTTGGGGCCAGTGGAGGAGGCATGTAGGGGAGGTGGGTGCGTCTGTCTGGGCACCAATATGTGATAACCATCGATTTGCCCCCGGGAACATGGATGGAGGGTTTCGAACATGACGGCGGGCGGGGGTGAGGAGGGTGGGCGATATGTTCCTGGAGGGAAGTTTTGCGAGTTTGAGGGGCTTGGAGGAGAAATTTGGGATGGTAAGGGGAAATGACTTTAGGTACTTACAGATGCGGGACTTTGTCCGCAGACAGGTCCCATCCTTCCCACGCCTCCTGCCAATAGGGATCCAAGACAGAATAGTCTCGAGAGGACAAGGAGGAGAGGGTAGAGTCTCAGGTATTTACAAGGTGCTCATGAAGGGGGAAGAGTCCCAGACGGAGGAACTGAAACTCAAATGGGAGGAGGAGCTTGGCGGGGAGATGGAGGACGGGCTGTGGGCAGAAGCCCCGAGTAGGGTAAACTCAACCGCAACATGTGCCAGGCTCGGCCTGATTCAATTTAAGGTTGTTCACCGGGCCCACATGATGGTGGCTCGGATGAACAAATTCTTTGGGGTAGAGGATAAGTGCGCAAGATGCGCGGGAGGACCAGCGAACCATGTTCACATGTTTTGGGCATGTCCTAAGCTGAGGGGTTACTGGGAGGGATTTGCGGGGATCATGTCCCGGGTGCTAAAAACAAGGGTGGTGATGGGTCCAGGGGTGGCAATTTTTGGGGTTTCGGAAGACCCGGGAGTCCAGGGGGAGAAAGAGGCCGATATTTTGGCCTTTGCTTCCCTAATAGCCCGGCGGCGAATACTGCTGGCATGGAGGGACTCAAAGCCCCCAAAGACTGAGCTATGGCTTTCGGACATGTCAAGTTTTCTGGGTATGGAAAAAATTAAGTTCGCCTTGAGGGGATCTGTACAGGGGCTCGCCCGAAGGTGGCAACCATTCATCGACTTCTTCGCGGGAGAGTGAATATCAGCAGGGGGGTGGGGGGGGAGATGAGAGTAGAGTCGGAGGGATAAATAGGTGGGTAGTGTCTATGGGAGAGGAGCGGGCTTGTGCAGTATGGTTTGATTGAAGTATTGATTTTTCGTTGATGTTTGCACATTTGTGCCTTTTTTTTGTTATCTGTAACTGTTTACAATGCCGAAAAATACCTCAATAAAATTGTTTGATTAAAAAAAAAGATAGGGAGGGTTGGAGGAGGTTACAGAGATGGAGAGGGCTATAGGGGCCGGAGGAGGTTACAGAGATGGGGAGGGTAGTCAGGCCGGAGGAGGTTAGAGATGGAGCGGACTATATGGGCCCGGAGGAGGTAACAGTGATATGAAGGGTCATAGGGCCTGGAATAGATTTAAAATAGGTTGCAGGAACAGGAGGAGGTTACCGAGATAGGGAGGGTTGTGGGGCTGAAGGAGGTTATAGAGATAGGGAGGATTGTTGGGGCTGGAGTTTACAGAGATAGGGAAGATTGTGGGGGCTGAGAAGGTTACAGAGATAGGGAAGCATGTAGAAGGCTGGAGTAGGTTAGATACTGGGAGGTTTGTTGTGGCTCGAGGAGGTTACAGAGATAGGGAGGGTTCCTGGAGCTGGAGGAAATGGAATGATGGGAACGGTTGTCAGGGCTGGCGGTTCCAGAGCTAGGGAAGGTTGTCAGGGATGGAGGTTACAGAGATAGGGAGGGTTCCTGGAGCTGGAGGAAGATGGAATGATGGGAACGGTTGTCAGGGCTGGCGGTTCCAGAGCTAGGGAAGGTTGTCAGGGATGGAGGATGTTACTGAGATATGGAATGTTGTCAGGGATGGAGGAGGTTACAGAGATAGGGAGGGTTGTAGTGGCTGGAGGTTACAGAGATAGGGAGGGGTGTAGGACCTGGAGGTGGTTACAGCGATATGGAGGGTTATAGGGGCTGGAGGAGGTTAGAGAGATAGGGAGGGCTGTAGGAGGTTACAGAGATAGGGAGGGTTGTAGGAACTGGAGGAGGTTACAGAGATACGGAGAGTTGAAGGGGCTGAAGGAGGTTACAGAGATAGGGAGAGTGGTAGGGGCTGGAAGAGGTTACAGAGATAGGGAGGGCTGTGGGGTCTGGAGGTTACAGAGATAGGGAGGGTTGTAGGGACTGGAGGAGGTAACAGAGATAGGGAGGGTGGTAGGGGCTGGAGCAGGTTTGAGATTGGGAGGTTTGTTGGGGATGGTGGACATTACAGAGGGTTATCGGGGCTCGAAGAGGTTACAGAGTAAGGGAGGGGCGTAGGGGCTGGAGGTGGTTACAGTGATATGGATGGTTATAGGGGTTGGAGGAGGTTACAGAGATGGAGGTTTGTAGAGGCTGGAGGAGGTTACAGAGATGGAGGTTTGTAGGGGCTGGAGAAGGTTACAGAGATTGGATGGGCTAAAGGGGCCAGAGGAGGTCACAGAGATAGGGAGCGTTCAACTGGTTGGAGGAGGTTGCAGTGATAGGGAAAGATGTAGGGGGCCAGATTAGTTTAGAGATAGGGAGGGTTGTCAGGGCTGGTGGAGGTTACAGAGATAGGGAGGGTTGTTGGGGCTGCAGGAGGTTACAGAGATAGAGAGGATTGTAGGGACTGTGGAGGTAACAGAGATAGGGAGGGTTGTAGGGGCTGGAGGAGGCTATAGAGATAGGGTGGGTGTAGGGGCTGAAGGAGGTTACAGAGATAGGGAGAGTGGTAGGGGCTGGAAGAGGTTACAGAGATAGGGAGGGCTGTGGGGTCTGGAGGTTACAGAGATAGGGAGGGTTGTAGGGACTGGAGGAGGTAACAGAGATAGGGAGGGTGGTAGGGGCTGGAGCAGGTTTGAGATTGGGAGGTTTGTTGGGGATGGTGGACATTACAGAGGGTTATCGGGGCTCGAAGAGGTTACAGAGTAAGGGAGGGGCGTAGGGGCTGGAGGTGGTTACAGTGATATGGATGGTTATAGGGGTTGGAGGAGGTTACAGAGATGGAGGTTTGTAGAGGCTGGAGGAGGTTACAGAGATGGAGGTTTGTAGGGGCTGGAGAAGGTTACAGAGATTGGATGGGCTAAAGGGGCCAGAGGAGGTCACAGAGATAGGGAGCGTTCAACTGGTTGGAGGAGGTTGCAGTGATAGGGAAAGATGTAGGGGGCCAGATTAGTTTAGAGATAGGGAGGGTTGTCAGGGCTGGTGGAGGTTACAGAGATAGGGAGGGTTGTTGGGGCTGCAGGAGGTTACAGAGATAGAGAGGATTGTAGGGACTGTGGAGGTAACAGAGATAGGGAGGGTTGTAGGGGCTGGAGGAGGCTATAGAGATAGGGTGGGTGTAGGGGCTGGAGGAGGTTACAGGGATAGGGAGGGTTGTAGGGGCTGGAGGAGGTTACAGAGATAGGGAGGGAAGCAGAGGTAGGAGGATATTACATGGATTGGGAGGGCTATCGGGGCTTCAGGAGGTTAGAGATGGGAAGGGTTCAGGGTGTTGGGGGAGGTTATAGAGATGGGGAGGGATGCAGAGTTAGGGAGTGTTGTAGGGGCCAGAGAGGTTACAGACATAGGAACAGTTGTCGTGGCTGGAGGAAGTTAGAGATAGGGAGCGTTGTTGGGGCTGGAGGTGGTTCCAGAGATAGGGACAGTTCAATGTGTTCAAGGAGGTTACAGAGATGGAGGTTTGTAGGGGCTGGAGGAGGTTACAGAGATGGGACGGGCTAAAGGGGCCAGAGAGGTCACAGAGATAGGGAGCGTTCAACTGGTTGGAGGAGGTTGCAGTGATAGGGAAAGTTGTGGAGGGCTAGATTAGTTTAGAGATAGGGAGGGTTGTCAGGGCTGGTGGGGGTTACAGAGATAGGGAGGGTTGTTGGGGCTGCAGGAGGTTACAGAGATGGAGGTTTGTAGGGGCTGGAGGAGGTTACAGAGATGGAGGTTTGTAGGGACTGGAGGAGGTTACAGAGATGGAGGTTTGTAGGGGCTGGAGGAGGTTACAGAGATGGAGGTTTGTAGGGGCTGGAGGAGGTTACAGAGATGGAGGTTTGTAGGGGCTGGTGGAGGTTACAGAGATAGGGACGGTTCAATGTGTTCAAGGAGGTTACAGAGATGGAGGCTTGTAGGGGCTGGAGGAGGTTACAGAGATGGAGGTTTGTAGGGGCTGGTGGAGGTTACAGAGATGCAGGTTTGTAGGGGCTGGTGGAGGTTACAGAGATAGGGACGGTTCAATGTGTTCAAGGAGGTTACAGAGATGGAGGCTTGTAGGGGCTGGAGGAGGTTACAGAGATGGAGGTTTGTGGGGGCTGGTGGAAGTTACAGAGATAGGGAGGTTTGTAGGGGCTGGAGGAGGTTACAGAGATGGAGGTTTGTAGGGGCTGGAGGAGGTTACAGAGATAGGGAGGTTTGTAGGGGCTGGAGGAGGTTACAGAGATGGAGGTTTGTAGGGGCTGGAGGAGGTTACAGAGATGGAGGTTTGTAGGGGCTGGAGGAGATTACAGAGATAGGGAGGGTTGTAGGGGTTGGAGAAGGTTACAGAGATAGGGAGGGTTGTAGGGGCTGGAGGAGGTTACACAGATAGGGACGGTTTGATGTATTGGAGGAGGCTACAGAGATGGGAAAAGCTATAACAATAATAATAACATCTTTATTGTCACAAGTAGGCTTACATTAACACTGCAATTAAGTTACTGTGAAAAGCCCCTAGTCACCACATTCCGGCGCCTGTTCGGGTACAGAGGGAGAATTCAGAATGTCCAAATTACCTAACAGTGCGTCTTTCGGGACTTGTTGGAGCACCCGGAGGAAACCCACGCAGACACGGGGCGAACGTGCAAACTCCACACTGACAGTGACCCAAGCCAGGAATGGAACCTGGGACCCTGGCACCTGAGAAGCAACAGTGCTAACCATTGTGCTGCTGTGCCGAACCCGGAGCCAGTTTGGCCTGGGGGCACAGCGGGTGATGGATGAATGGGCAATATGTTTGACGGTGCTGGAGGAGGTTACACAGATGGGGAAAATTTTAGGGGCTGTAGGGGGTTTTAGAGATAGGGTGTGTTGTCCGGGCTGGAGGAGGATATTGAGATAGGAAGGGTTGTAGGAGCTGGTGGAAGTTACAGAGATGCGGAGGGTTTTTGGAGGTTAAAGAGATAGGGAGGGTTCAAGGGGCTGGAGGATATTGCAGCAATAGGGAGGGTTGTAGGGGCCTGGAGTAGTATAATGATAGGAAGTCTGTAGGGTGAGTGGATGAGGAGGACTTGGAGGGATTTGCCATCAGAGATGAGGATTTTAATATTGAGGCGCCGCTGGTTTCAGAGCCAGTGTGGCTCAGCGGGCACAGCGGGTGATGGGTGAATGGGAAACAGTGCGGGTTAGGACACG
The DNA here is from genome assembly GCF_902713615.1 of Scyliorhinus canicula. NCBI lineage: Eukaryota > Metazoa > Chordata > Chondrichthyes > Carcharhiniformes > Scyliorhinidae > Scyliorhinus > Scyliorhinus canicula. The sequence continues at coordinate 6,795,674 of NC_052166.1, forward strand.
GAGTTCCTGAGTTTGGGATGAGCTGAGGTTTACAAGGGCAGAACGTGGGAGGGCAGCCAGGAGAGCGATGGTGCGGGGTCTGGAGTCACATGTAGGCTAGACCGGGGTAAGGATGGCAGACTTCCCTTCCCCATCAGTGAACCTGATGGGGTTTTTTTTAAACCACAATAGGTGATCGTTTCATGGTCCTGTGACTGAAACTAGCTTTGTAATTCCAGATTTTATTAACTGAATTTACATTCCACTGGATGCAGTGGGGTAATTCGAACCTGCGTCCCCTCCCACAACATAAACCCCGTACAGCAGTGGTCTCCTTATTTTGAGGAAGGATGTAAATGCTTTAGAAACAGTTCGGAGAAGGATTACTAGATCACTGTTTAAAAATAAGGGGGTCGCACATTTCAGATGGAGATGAGGCGAATTGCTTTCTCTCAAGAGGGTCGAAAGTCTCTGGAATTTTCTTCCTCGGAAGGCAGGGAAGCTGAATCTGGGAATGTTTTTGAGGCCGAGGTGGATAGATTCTCGAATAACGAGGGGGGGTGAAAGGTTATCAGGGGGTCGGCGGCAATGTGGGGTCGAGATGACAATCGGATCAGACATGACCGTATTGAATGGGGGAGCTGGACTCCAGGGGCCGAGTGGACTCCTCCTGCACATATTTGGAATGTTGTAGTGTGCAAAGAGGGGTGAACGTTGGCGTGATTGGATTTTGGACATTGCAGGGCAGTTGTAGATGGCTTACGGGAGTTGTGCGAGGACAGATGTTACACATCAAGGCAGTGCATTTATTGGGATGAGTAACTATAATAATAATAATAAACTTTTATTGTCACAAGTATGACGTTACTGTGAAAAAACCCTTGTCGCCACATTCTGACGCCTGTTCGGGTAAGCTGGTACGGGAATTGAACCCGCACTGCTGCCCTTGTTCTGCATCACAAACCAGCTGCCCAGCCCACTGAGTTAAAACCAGCTCATCAACAGCAGAGTGGATAATGGAACTACGCTCCAGTGAAATGCAGAGGCTTCAGAAAGTGCGAGGGAGAGGGATAGAGAGTAGACAGGTGGTGGTAAGAGGAGAGAGAAAAACGACCGTACATAAGGATACTGCTCAGCATCACACAGGGTTAGATACAGAGTAAAGCTCCCTCTACACTGTCCCCATCAAACACTCCCAGGACAGGTACAGCACAGGGTTAGATACAGAGTAAAGCTGCCTCTACACTGTCCCCATCAAACACTCCCAGGACAGGGACAGCACAGGGTTAGATACAGAGTAACACTGCCTCTACACTGTCCCCATCAAACACTCCCAGGACAGATACTGCACGGGGTTAGATACAGAGTAAAGCTCCCTCTACACTGTCCCCATCAAACACTCCCAGGGCAGGTACAGCACGGGGTTAGATACAGAGTAAAGCTCCCTCTACACTGTCCTCATCAAACACTCCCAGGACAGGTACAGCACGGGGTTAGATACAGAGTAAAGCCCCCTCTACACTGTCCCCATCAAACACTCCCAGGACAGGTACAGCACGGGGTTAGATACAGAGTAAAGCTCCCTCTACACTGTCCCCATCAAACACTCTCAGGACAGGTACAGCACGGGGTTAGATACAGAGTAAAGCTCCCTCTACACTGTCCCCATCAAACACTCCCAGGACAGGTACAGCACAGGGTTAGATACAGAGTAAAGCTCCCTCTACACTGTCCCCATCAAACACTCCCAGGACAGGTACAGCATTGGGTTAGATACAGAGTAAAGCTCCCTCCACACTGTCCCCATCAAACAATCCCAGGACAGGTACAGCACGGGGTGAGATACAGAGTAAAGCTCCCTTTACACTGTCCCCATCAAACACTCCCAGGACAGGTACAGCACAGGGTTAGATACAGAGTAAAGCTCCCACTACACTGCCCCCATTGAACGCTCCCAGGACAGGTACAGCACGGGGTTAGATACAGAGTAAAGCTCCCTCCACACTGACCCCATCAAACACTCCCAGGACAGGTACAGCACGGGGTTAGATACAGAGTAAAGCTCCCTCTACACTGTCCCCATCAAACACTCCCAGGACAGGTACAGCACGGGGTTAGATACAGAGTAAAGCTCCCTCTACACTGTCCCCATCAAACACTCCCAGGACAGGTGCAGCACGGGGTTAGATACAGAGTAAAGCTGCCTCTACACTGTCCCCATCAAACACTCCCAGGACAGGTACAGCACAGGGTTAGATACAGAGTAAAGCTCCCACTACACTGCCCCCATTGAACGCTCCCAGGACAGGTACAGCACGGGGTTAGATACAGAGTAAAGCTCCCTCCACACTGACCCCATCAAACACTCCCAGGACAGGTACAGCACGGGGTTAGATACAGAGTAAAGCTCCCTCTACACTGTCCCCATCAAACACTCCCAGGACAGGTGCAGCACAGGGTTAGATACAGAGTAAAGCTCCCTCCACACTGTCCCCATCAAACACTCCCAGGACAGGTACAGCACGGGGTTAGATACAGAGTAAAGCTCCTTCTACAAAGACCCCATCAAACACTCCCAGAACAGGTACAGCACGAGGTTAGACACGGTAAAGCTCCATCTACACCAGCAGTTCTCAACCTTTTTTAACCCATGGACCCCTTTTCCTCTTAATTTTTTTTGTGGACCCCCATAGCCATTCCACAGAAAAAAAAGCTTCTTATATGCGTGGTAAACTAATCCTAAAGTCCATCTACCTTACCGTGAGGGTTGGAAACGGATTAGCGGTATTTTCGTACATTGCCAAACTTATTCTAATATGAAAAGTAATGAAAAAAACTTTTTACTGACTAAATTGAACTAAATTACTCTAAAAATAACCAATTCATATCAAATATACACAGTTTCTAGTCATTACTGTGTTAAAGAGAGAGAGAGAGAGAGAGAAAGGTGAATATTCATCATGAAAACAAACATTTTTTTCTTCTACTTAATTCTCAGTAATAACAATTGTTCTGAAGTAGAATTGCTCTATGGACCACTAAAATATCACCGTGGACCCCCAATTCGGTATTTTTTTGTGTGGACCTCCAGTAATGTTACATGGACCCCCAGTGTCCATGTGGACCCCGGTTGAGAACCACTGATCTACACTGTCCCCATCAAACACTCCCAGAACAGGTACAGCACGGGGTTAGATACAGAGTAAAGCTCCCTCTACACTGTCCCCATCAAACACTCCCAGGACAGGTACAGCACGGGGTTAGATACAGAGTAAAGCTCCCTCTACACTGTCCCCATCAAACACTCCCAGGACAGGTACAGCACGGGGTTAGATACAGAGTAAAGCTCCCTCTACACTGTCCCCATCAAACACTCCCAGGACAGGTACAGCACGGGGTTAGATACAGAGTAAAGCTCCCTCTACACTGTCCCCATCAAACACTCCCAGGACAGGTACAGCACGGGGTTAGATACAGAGTAAAGCTCCCTCTACACTGTCCACATCAAACACTCCCAGGACAGGTACAGCATGGGGTTAGATACAGAGTAAAGCTCCCTCTACACTGTCCCCATTAAACACTCCCAGGACAGGGGCAGCACGGGGTTAGATACAAAGTAAAGCTCTCTCTACACCATCCCATCAAACACTCCCAGAACAGGGCCAGTATGGGATTAGATACAGAGTAAAGCTCCCTCAACACTGTGCTAATCAAACACTCCCAGGATAGGTACAGCACAGGGTTAGATACAGAGTAAAGCTCCCTCTACAATGACCCCATCAAACACTCCCAGAACAGGTAAAGCACGGGGTTAGATACAGAGTAAAGCTCCCTCTACACTGTCCCCATTAAACGCCCCCAGGACAGGTACAGCACAGGGTTAGATATAGAGTAAAGCTCCCTCTACACTGTCCCCATCAAACACTCCCAGGACAGGTACAGCACAGGGTTAGATACAAAGTAAAGCTCCCTCTACACTGTCCCCATCAAACACTCCCAGGACAGCACGGTGTTAGATACAGAGTAACGCTCCCTCTACACTTTCCCCATCAAACACACCCAGGACAGGGACAGCCCGGGATTAGATACAGAGTAAAGCTCCATCTGCACTGTCCCCATCAAATACTCCCAGGACAGGTACAGCACGGGGTTAGATACAGAGTAAAGCACCCTCTACACTGTCCCCATCAAACACTCCCAGGACAGGTACAGCACAGGGTTAGATACAAAGTAAAGCTCCCTCTATACCAGGGGTGGGTAAACTTTTCCGTGCAAGGGCCACATTCAGAAATTCACAATTCACAAAGGGCCGCATAGTATATTAAGTAAAATAATTACTTCACCCGGTTATGATTCTGGGCGCCTCATATAGAACATAGAACAGTACAGCACAGAACAGGTCCTTCGGCCGTCGACGTTGTGCCGAGCAATGATCACCCTACTCAAGTCAACGTATCCACCCTATACCAGTAAGTAACCCAACAGTATGGGGACAGTATAGAGGGAGCTTACTCTGTATCTAACCCAGTGCAGTACCTGTCCTGGGAGTGTTTGATGGGGCAGTGTAGAGGGAGCTTTACTCTGTATCTAACCCCATTAACCTTAAAAAAAATTAAAAAATTAAAAAAAAATTTTTAAAACAAAAATATATATATTTTTTTTTAATGACTTGGTGGGCCCCAGAAATACCTTTGGCGGGCCGCATGCGGCCCGCGGGCTGTAGTTTTCCCACCCCTGCTCTATACTGTCCCCATCAAACACTCCCAGGACAGGTACAGCACAGGGTTAGATACAGAGTAAAGCTCCCTCTACACTGTCCCCATCAAACACTCCCAGGACAGGTACAGCATGGGGTTAGATACAGAGTAAAGCTCCCTCTACACTGCCCCATCAAACACTCCCAGGACAGGTACTGCACTGGGTTAGATACAGAGTAAAGCTCCCTCTACACTGTCCCCATCAAACACTCCCAGGACAGGTACAGCACGGGGTTAGATACAGAGTAAAGCTCCCTCTACACTGTCCCCATCAAACACTCCCAGGACAGGTACAGCACGGGGTTAGATACAGAGTAAAGCTCCCTCTACACTGTCCCCATCAAACACTCCCAGGATAGGGACAGCACGGGGTTAGATACAGAGTAAAGCTCCCTCCACACTGTCCCCATCAAACACTCACAGGACAGGTACGGCACAGGGTTAGATACAGAGTAAAGCTCCCTCTACACTGTCCCCATCAAACACTCCCAGGACAGGTACAGCACGGGGTTAGATACAGAGAAAAGCTCGGGAGCAGCACGGTAGCATTGTGGATAGCACACTCGCTTCACAGTGCCAGGGCCCCAGGTTCGATTCCGGCTTGGGTCACTGTCTGTGCGGAGTCTGCACATCCTCCTCGTGTGTGCGTGGGTATCCTCCGGGTGCTCCGGTTTCCTCCCACAGTCCAAAGATGTTCAGGTTAGGTGGATTGGCCATGATAAATCGCCCTTAGTGTCCAAAATTGCCCTTAGTGTTGGGTGGGGTTACTGGGTTATGGGGATAGGGTGGAGGTGTTGACCTTGGGTAGGGTGCTCTTTCCAGGAGCCGGTGCAGACTCGATGGGCCAAATGGCCTCCTTCTGCACTGTAAATTCTATGATTCTACACTGTCCCCATTAAACGCTCCCAGGACAAGTACAGCACGGGGTTAGATACAGAGTAAAGCTCCCTCGACACTGCCCCCATCAAACACTCCCAGGACAGGTACAGCACGGGGTTAGATACACGGTAAAGCACCCTCTATACTGTCCCCATCGAACACTCCCAGGACAGATACAGCACGGACTTAGATACAGAGTAAAGCTCCCTCTACACGGTCCCCATCAAACACTCCCAGGACAGGTACAGCACGGACTTAGATACAGAGTAAAGCTCCCTCTACACTGTCCCCATCAAACACTCCCAGGACAGGTACAGCACAGGGTTAGATACAGAGTAAAGCTCCCTCTACACTGTCCCCATCAAACACTCCCAGGACAGGTACAGCACGGGGTTAGATACAGAGTAAAGCTCCCTCCACACTGTGTTAATCAAACACTCCCAGGATATGTACAGCACAGGGTTAGATACAAAGTAAAGCTCCCCCTACACTGTCCCCATCAAACACTCCCAGGACAGCACATGGTTAGATACAGAGTAAAGCACCCTCTACACTGTCCCCATCAAACACTCCCAGGACAGGTACAGCATAGGGTTAGATACAAAGTAAAGCACCCTCTATACTGTCCCCATCAAACACTCCCAGGACAGGTACAGCACGGGGTTAGATACAGAGTAAAGCTCCCGCTACACTGTCCCCATCAAACACTCCCAGGACAGGTACAGCACGGGGTTAGATACAGAGTAAAGCTCCCTCGACACTGTCCCCATCAAATACATCCAGCTTCCAATGGCTGCTTTAAAAAGGGATGCTGTGTGTATTTAATGCCACTGAACCATCCACGCCAACAGTCTTGCTGCCTGATGTCCCTCTGACTGCTGCAGCACTCCCTCTGTGCTGGCACACCGGGAGAGGGGCTCTGGGGTCCGGTGAGTTCCAGATCCTCAGCCATCTGGTTCGGAATACACCAGGAGAGAGGGACTGAACGGAAGATTCTCCTCTTTGGCAGGGGATATGTAGATCTCGGGGGGGGGGGGGTTTGAGAATACGGGGGTCTCCCATTGAAGGCAGAGATGAGGAGGAATTTCTTCCCTCAGAGGGTGTCAGTCTGTGGAATAGAACCCCCCCCCCCCAGACAGCCCTGCAGTTGTGGCTCATTGAATATATTCAAGGCCGGGTTAGACACCAGCTATGAAGTTGCAGTGCAACCATCCCCATATCCTCCACCCTCCCCAACTCTGTAACCTCCTCCAGCCCCTCCCTATCACTGTAACCTCCTCCAGCCCCTCCCTATCACTGTAACCCCCCCCAACCCCTACACCCCCCTCTATCTGTAACCTCCTCCAGCCCCTACACCCTCCCTATCTGTGTAACCTCCTCCAGTCCCAACAACCGTCCCTATCTCTGTAACCTCCTCCAGCCCCTACACCCTCCCTATCTGTGTAACCTCCTCCAGTCCCAACAACCGTCCCTATCTCTGTAACCTCCTTCAGACTCTACAGCCCTCCCTGTCTCTGTAGCCTCCTCCAGCCCCTACAACCCTCCCTATCTCTGTAACCTCCTCCAGCCTCTACAGCCCACCCTATCTCTGTAACCTCCTCCAGCCCCTACAACCCTCCCTATCTCTGTATCTCCTTCAGCCTCAAGGACCCTCCCCATCTCTGTAACCTCCTCCAGCCCCTACAATCCTCCCTATGTCTGTAATCTCCTCCAAACTGCGCTGCTTTCCTCCAATTCTACCCTCGAGCACCCCCCAATTCCCATCGCCCCACCAATGACGGCCGTTCCTTCAGCTGCATGGGGGGGGAGGCCCCCCCCCCCCCCCCCAGATGTGGAATTCCCTCGCGAAATCTCTCTCTTTCCGCCCCCTCTTCCTTTACGACGCCCCTTGAAAACCCACTTCTTTTGGTCGATCCTGCTCCTTATTTGGCTTGGGGTTGGACTGTGTGTGTCTTACTCCCCCCGTGACGGACCCCGGGGACTTGGTAACAACGTTCATCGCATTGTTGAGTAGCTGTCGAGGAGCCAATTCACACACAATTCTTAATCAGATGACAGGGAATATCTCGCTCACCAGTTTCACTGTCGCGGTGGGGAAATGTTACTCAGGAAATCTTCGACAGCACTGGTGGTGTGTTGAACCCCTGACATCTCTCTTCCAACCTGTTCCAGCTACAACCTTTCATAAAATGGTCGACATTTTCAGTCGCCAGATGGGCGTGGCTGCAAAATGGGGTAGCGGCGGGGTGGCTGGCTCGATCGGTGTTTGCTGGTCTGAAATTAAAGTCTCCACAACACAACATAGTGCCACTGCCCCACCACACCCGACCTCTCCTGGCCCAGCCACCCAGGTGACTTGGGCAGAGAGAGAGGACTCAACAGGCCACAGCCAATCACAGACATTCAAGCCATTGCGTTCAACCGTGGGAGGGTCAGTGCTGAGGGAGCCCCGCACTGTCGGAGGGTCAGTGCTGAGGGAGCCCCGCACTGTCGGAGGGTCAGTGCTGAGGGAGCTCCGCACTGTCGGAGGGTCAGTGCTGAGGGAGCGTCGCACTGTCGGAGGGTCAGTGCTGAGGGAGCACCGCACTGTCGGAGGGTCAGTGCTGAGGGAGCCCCGCACTGTCGGAGGGTCAGTGCTCAGGGAGCGCCGCACTGTCGGAGGGGCAGTGCTGAGGGAGCGCCGCACTGTCGGAGGGGCAGTGCTGAGGGAGCGCCGCACTGTCGGAGGGTCAGTGCTCAGGGAGCGCCGCACTGTCGGAGGGGCAGTGCTGAGGGAGCGCCGCACTGTCGGAGGGGCAGTGCTGAGGGAGCCCCGCACTGTCGGAGGGGCAGTGCTGAGGGAGCGCCGCACCTTCAGAGGGTCAGTGCTGAGGGAGCGCCACACTGTCGGAGGGTCAGTGCTGAGGGAGCGCCGCACTGTCAGAGGGTCAGTGCTGAGGGAGCGCCGCACTGTCGGAGGGTCAGTGCTGAGAGACAGCCGCACTGTTGGAAGGTCAGTGCTGAGAGACAGACGCACTGTCGGAGGATCAGTGCTGAGAGAGCGCCGCAGGGTCGGAGGGTCAGTGCTGAGGGAGCGCCGCACTGTCGGAGGGTCAGTGCTGAGGGAGCGCCGCACTGTCGGAGGGTCAGTGCTGAGGGAGCACCGCACTGTCGGAGGGTCAGTGCTGAGGGAGCGCCGCACTGTCGGAGGGTCAGTGCGGAGAAATGCTGCACAGTCGGAGGATCAGCACTGAGGGAAGTTGAGAAGCCGGGAACACGAGACAAGGGCAAGAAAACAACCCAAAACAACGGGTGGGGGGGGTTGGAAGAGAGAAACAGAGTTCGCATTTCAGATCCCGTCATGTAAGGCTCTGGGTGTGTGTCACAGCAAGGAGCAATCAGCATCAGGCGCACTAAATTCCCACGGCTTTGCCAGTGTGATTCCCAACTCCCTGGAATACGAGGGGGGGCGAAAAACAACAAATTAAGGAACGCCTGTTCTGTGAAAATGGACAAAGATAATGTTGGGGACGGGGGGGGGAGGGAATTGGAGAAGAACGTTTTTTTAATTCGGAGCCTTAATGCTTAGTGATAAACTGCTGTTCAAAACGTGGGAACTCTTTCTATTTACCCGGTGTTTTTCAAAGGAAATCGAGACGGTATCTACTCATTTCAGGCAAACCTGCCCCCTGACGAGAAGTGGAAAGCACTCAGATTCATAAGATAATGACAACAAAAAAAAAAAGAGGGGAGATGACAATCTCGAAAAGTCACTAACCTTGTCAAAAAGTTATCACGAGAAAAAAAGGGCAGTTGTAGTAATCTTCAAGTCAGCGATATTACCAAGCCAGTTTACTTTCCTTTTTGTTTGAAATCTCTCCTCGAGGAACGATATCGGACGGGAGGGAGGGGAGGCTGATCGAACTCGCTGATACAGGAGCTGGTGGCTTTATGTCGGGCAGGGCTCAGCATCGAGTTGGGGGCGAGGAGGGCGGGACGGAGGAAAGAGTCAGAGGATCATCAGTCCCTGCCTGCCTGCTTCCCTCAACGGTCCGCCTCCAGCCCAGCCACCCAATCTGAAGCATCGGCCCTGCCCCAGAGTGCTGGCGTCCTGACAGCTAGCTAGCTCGCGTCAGGAGGCTACAGTCCCCATCGTCCGCACCCCCCCCCTCCCGCCTGTCCCCTTCGGATTGGCGCGTGGGGTCGGCTCGAACCCAAGGGTCAGCGGATACAAGGGTCTTCCAGGTCTCCTCCCATCACAGACAACAATGATACTCCCCGCATGCTGGCAATGGAAAGGGGAGGGCGGTGATGGCAGACTGGGCTATGGCGTCCCCTAGCGCTGACCCTCCGACAGTATGGCGCTTCCTCAGCACTGACCCTCCGACAGTGCACCGCTTCCTCAGCACTGACCCTCCGACAGTGCGACGCTCCCTCAGTACTGACCTTCCGACAGTGCGGCGCTCCCTCAGCACTGACCCTCCGACAGTGCGGCGCTCCCTCAGCACTGACCCTCCGACAGTGCGGCGCTCCCTCAACACTGACTCTCCGACAGTGCGGCGCTCCCTCAGCACTGACCCTCCGACAGTGCAGCGCTCCCTCAGTACTGACCCTCCGACAGTGCAGCGCTCCCTCAGTACTGACCCTCCGACAGTGCGGCGCTCCCTCAGCACTGACCCTCCGACAGTGCGGCACTCCCTCAGCACTGACCCTCTGACAGTGCGGCGCTCCCTCAGCACTGACCCTCCAACAGTGCGGCGCTCCCTCAGCACTGACCCTCTGACAGTGCGGCGCTCCCTCAGCACTGACCCTCCGACAGTGCGGCACTCCCTCAGCACTGACCCTCCGACAGTGCGGCGCTCCCTCAGCACTGACCCTCCGACAGTGCGGTACTCCCTCAGCACTGACCCTCCGACAGTGCGGCGCTCCCTCAGCACTGACCCTCCGACAGTGCGGCACTCCCTCAGCACTGACCCTCCGACAGTGCGGCACTCCCTCAGCACTGACCCTCCGACAGTGCGGCGCTCCCTCAGCACTGACCCTCTGACAGTGCGGCGCTCCCTCAGCACTGACCCTCCGACAGTGCGGCGCTCCCTCAACACTGACTCTCCGACAGTGCGGCGCTCCCTCAGCACTGACCCTCCGACAGTGCGGCGCTCCCTCAACACTGACTCTCCGACAGTGCGGCGCTCCCTCAGTACTGACCCTCCGACAGTGCGGCGCTCCCTCAGCACTGACCCTCCGACAGTGCGGCGCTCCCTCAGCACTGACCCTCCTACAGTGCGGCGCTCCCTCAGCGACTTCGCCCGCGTTCGGTTACCTTCTCAGGCCTCAGCCGCTCCCGTCAAGAGGGGGGTGGGCCTGGCATCCCCGACTCGCTGGAGCTCGCCAAACACCTCAAAGGGGTCACCGCTGGATTCCAGTTTATTGGAACACCTCACACGGCCTCGTGTGACTTCCCAGATCTCTTCCCGTACCAGACACCCCGCACCCCCCCAACCTGCGCCCAGTCGGGTACAGAAGAATTTGTATCTGTATCACGCCGTTCACAAACCTCAGGTCACACCACAAAGCGATTCACAGCCAACTGAGTAAATACTGAAGCCGCCACTGTAATGCAAACAATATGGCGGCCAAGCCGCACACTGCTGGCAGCTATGTTATAATGCCCAGATCAGATATTTTTCTGAGGCTAGCTGCAGGATAAACAGGGGGCCTCAGTACACCGTCTCCCCACGCCTCTTCCGATAGCGTCTGCGGGATAGGGAGTCGTAGAGTTTTTGCAGCACATGGAGGCCCTTCGGCCCATGCTATCTGCGCCGGCCCATCAAGCACCCCATCTGTTCTAATCCCATTTTCCAACACTTGGTCCTGTAGCCCGGCATGCTACACCACATTAAAACCTCAAAGGAGGGGGTGGGGTTTGACAGGGTAGATGTGGCTCGCTTCACTCGGTTTGCTTGGCGGGGGGTGGGGGGGGGGGAGATGGAGGGTTGGTCACGGTCTCGGTGAGGAGACGGCCAGTTTGGACCAAGCGAGACCCTTCGCTCCGAGGGTCGGGAATCTTCGGAGTTCTGCAGAAGGAGCTCAGCATCCGAGGCAGAGATCAAGAGGGGGATTCAGACGCCGAGGGAAATGGAGTCAAAAAGATCAGCCATGATTACATTAGAAACAGAGGAGATAGGAGACGGCCATTCTGCCCTTCCAGCCTGCTCCACCATTCAATGTGGTCATGGCTGATTCTCTCTCTCAATGCCACACTTCCACTCTTCCCAGACCCCTCGATGCCTCTGGAACCTAGAAATCTATCCATTTCTTTCTTAAATATATTGGGTGAAGAGGCCGCCACCGCCTACTGTGGGAATTCCACAGGTTCACTGCCCTCTGAATGAAGAGGTTTTTCCTCCTCTCAGTCCTAAATGTCCTACCCCCCCTATCCTGAGACTGTGACCACCCCCCCCCCCCCCCCTTGTTCTCGACTGCCCCCCACCCTCGACAGAAGAAACAAATCCTCCCAGCCAATCTGTCCGGCCCCGTCAGAATGTTAAACAATTCAATGAGATCCTCTCTCGTTCCTCTACATTCCAGCGAACATAGGCCCCAGTCGACCCATCTCTCTCCCCCCCCACAAACTACAATCCCAGGAATCAGTCCGGTGAACCTTTGCTGCGCCTCCCTCTCTGTAGCAATTATATCCTTCACATAGAAATATAGAAAACAGGGGCAGGAGGCGGCCATTCGGCCCTTCGAGCCTGCTTCGCCATTCATCATCATGGCTGATCACCCAACGCAGTAATCTGCTCCCGCTTTCCTCCCATATCCTTTGATCCCCTTTGCCCCGAGGGCTATATCTAACAGCTTCTTGAAAACATGCACTATTTTGACTTTAACTATTTCCTGTGGTAATGAATTCCACAGGCCGACCACTCTCTGGGTGCAGAAATGTCTCCTCATCTCTACCCTAAATGGTCTACCCCGATTGCTCAGACTATGACCCCTGGTTCTGGACACACCCCCCACCATCGGGAACATCCTTCCTGCATCTACCCTGTCCAGTCCTGTTGGAATTTCAGACGTTTTTACGAGACCCTCCACATTCTTCTGAACTGCAGCGAATACAATCCTCACCGATTCAATCTCTCCTCGTCCGTCAGTCCCGCCATCCCAGGAATCAGTCCGGTAAACCTTCGCCGCACTCCCTCTGGAGCAAGAACATCCTTCCTCAGAGAAGGAGACTAAAACTAAAACACACTATTCCCAGGCGTGACCTTGCAGAATTGCACCAAGGCATCCCTGTTCCTGTACTCGAATCCTGGAGCAGGGATGTCTGTCCTGGGCAGGGAGGCCAAAACTGCACATGGCAAATGGTGGAATGCACTCGAGGTGTTACGTGCCCCCCCCCCCCTCCCCCCCAACCCCACCCGGCGCCTGTGTCTCAGTTACTGACCAACGGAAGCCCAGAGGTAGCCACACGCGTGTGTCAGGGCGCCGCTGAGTTGTAACCGTGTCCGGCATTGAACCTCAACAGCGCAGGATAAGTCGCCCATATGGCTAAAAACTCGCACTGCAATATTTCCTATTCTGTAACCGATCTAAAAGGACAATGAAATTAAGTTTGAATATTTTTTTTTAATGGGGGGGGGGGGGAAGAGAGAGAGAGAGAGAGAGAGAGAGAGAGAGAAAGAAAGAAAACTAAGTTTAGTGGAAATGCAACAATACTCTTTTGATCATTTTAGTTATTGAACCTTATGCTAGTTACCTGGTTCTGATGTCCTTTTAATGGGATAGAGTATGGCTGCCAGTTGGAATCCGTTCTACCACGTCCGCCGATAGTTTGAACAAGGAGGACAACATTTAGCCCATTGTTCTTCTACTGCCGGTTTCAAAGAACAAAGAAAATTACAGCACAGGAACAGGCCCTTCGGCCCTCCAAGCCACCAATGCTGGCCATCTGAGCTAAAACCCTCTACCCTTCTGGAGGCCATATCCCTCTATTTCCCCCCCCCCCCCCCCCCAATTCATGGATTTGTTGAGACACCATTGAAAAATCACTATCGTATCTGCTTCCACTACCTCCCGGCAGCAGGGTCCAGGGGCCCACCATTCTCTATATGCCTCGTATATCTCCTTCAAACCCTTGCCCCCACACCCTAAACCTACGTCCCCTAGTAATTGACTCTTCCACTGGGAAAAAGCTACTGACTACCCCACTCTGTCCATACCCCTCCTAATCTTGCAGACTTCGATCAGGTCGCCCCTCAACCTCCATCGTTCCAGGGAGAAGAAATTGAGTTTCTCCAGCCTCTCCTCATAGCGAATGTCCCCCCCCCCCCCCCCCCCCCCACCATACCAGACAACATCCTAGTAAACGGCTTCTGTGCCCTGTCCAAAGCCAACATATCTCCCTCCTGCAACTACATATATCCAATTTCACCCCCCGCCGCTTTTGAGGGCGAATCCGCTTCCATCGACCCTTTCCAGGCCGCACCTTCCAGTTCCCAACACCATTGATAATAAATTCTCCTCATTGCCCCCTCCCTCTGGTTCTTTGACCGATTCTCTTCAATCTGTGGTCACCGACCGCCTGCCGCTGAGGAACGTTTCCCCCCCCCCCTCATTTACTTGACCGAAGCCCCTTGTCGTGATTGCGAACACCTCAATTAAATCCCCCCTCCTCCCCTTAACCTTCTAAAGGAGGACAATTCCAGCTCCTCCCAGTCTCTCTCTGTTTCTCTCTCCACACTGACTGAAGAGCGACCACCTTGTCCCTGACATTGATTCCAGAGATGTCTGATTTCTGGAGGGCAGGAGTAACTTCGAGACACGACCAGTGGCTGGTGAGTGAGAGAGAAGCAGAGCGTCTCCGAGCTGTGAGATGCTTTGGAGATTGGGAGCACTTGGCCACACACTGGCCAGACCAAGAAAGAATACAATGGAAGGAGTGACCAGGTCGTCAGGAACAGGAGGCCATTCAGCCCCTCTCCAGCCTGTTACACAGGATCAGGAGGGCCATTCAGCCCCTCTCCAGCCTGTTACACAGGATCAGGAGGGCCATTCAGCCCCTCTCGAGCCTGTTACACAGGAACAGGAGGAGGCCATTCAGCCCCTCTCGAGCCTGTTACACAGGAACAGGAGGCCATTCAGCACCCCTCGAGCCTGTTACACAGGAACAGGAGGAGGCCCATTCAGCCCCTTTGGAGCCTGTTACACAGGAACAGGAGGAGGCCCATTCAGCCCCTCTCCAGCCTGTTACACAGGAACAGGAGGAGGCCCATTCAGCCCCTTTGGAGCCTGTTACACAGGAACAGGAGGAGGCCCATTCAGCCCCTCTCCAGCCTGTTACACAGGAACAGGAGGAGGCCCATTCAGCCCCCCTCTCCAGCCTGTTACACAGGAACAGGAGGAGGCCCATTCAGCTCCCCTTGAGCCTGTTACACAGGAACAGGAGGAGGCCCATTCAGCCCCTTTGGAGCCTGTTACACAGGAACAGGAGGAGGCCCATTCAGCCCCTCTCCAGCATGTTACACAGGAACAGGAGGAGGCCCATTCAGCCCCTCTCCAGCCTGTTACACAGGAACAGGAGGAGGCCCATTCAGCCCCTTTGGAGCCTGTTACACAGGAACAGGAGGAGGCCCATTCAGCCTATCGAGCCACCATCAGTAACGTGACAGTGCGACGCTCCGTCAACAACGTGACAGTGCGACGCTCCATCAGCAACGTGACAGCGCGGTGCTCCGTCAACAACGTGACAGCGTGGTGCTCCGTCAACAACGTGACAGCGTGGTGCTCCGTCAGCAACGTGACAGCGTGGTGCTCCATCAGCAACGTGACAGTGCGACGCTCCGTCAACAACGTGACAGCGCGGCACTCCATCAGCAACGTGACAGCGCGGTGCTCCGTCAACAACGTGACAGCGTGGTGCTCCGTCAACAACGTGACAGCGTGGTGCTCCATCAGCAACGTGACAGTGCGACGCTCCGTCAGCAACGTGACAGCGCGGCGCTCCGTCAACAACGTGACAGCGCGGTGCTCCGTCAACAACGTGACAGCGCGGTGCTCCGTCAACAACGTGACAGCGTGGTGCTCCATCAGCAACGTGACAGTGCGACGCTCCGTCAGCAACGTGACAGCGCGGCGCTCCGTCAACAACGTGACAGCGCGGTGCTCCGTCAACAACGTGACAGCGCGGTGCTCCGTCAACAACGTGACAGCGTGGTGCTCCATCAGCAACGTGACAGCGTGGTGCTCCATCAACAACGTGACAGCGCGGCACTCCATCAGCAACGAGACAGCGCGGCACTCCATCAACAACGTGACAGCGCGGCGCTCCGTCAACAACGTGACAGTGCGGTGCTCCATCAGCAACGTGACAGCGCGGCGCTCCGTCAACAACGTGACAGCGCGGTGCTCCGTCAACAACGTGACAGCGTGGTGCTCCATCAGCAACGTGACAGCGTGGTGCTCCGTCAACAACGTGACAGCGTGGTGCTCCATCAGCAACGTGACAGCGTGGTGCTCCATCAGCAACGTGACAGTGCGACGCTCCGTCAACAACGTGACAGCGCGGCGCTCCTGCCCTCCTGTGAATCAGCCTCGATTTCATGTTCAGGGCTCTGGTGTGGGAACCGAACTCTGAACCATCCGAGTCGGACAGAAGAAGGCTGCCCATCTGCGAGACCGTGCAGCACTCTCTCAGGGCGGTCACCGACGCATCAACCTAGGTCATGTCTCTTAAGAGTAGCCCACAACATTGAAACTTGGGGCTCGGATTTGGGTGGGGGTTGGGGAAGAGAGGCGCCAGCCCGCTGAGCAAGGACCTGGAGAAGAGGACTGAACAGGAAGGTTAAAAAAAAACACACACACAATCCTGTGTAAATCTCTCCTCGCAAAATGGGAATATTGTGCACGGGGCTCAGGAGAAGGATCACAATATCTCGCAGGACGAAGGCAGGAACTTGAGCTCGGGCTGCGATTAGAGAAACCGTTAAGCAAGCCTTTGTGGTACAGGAATCGAGTCGGGAAGATAGCATCATGCATAATTTGGATAAATTTTGTATCTCCCCTTCCCCTCAAAGCCCAATTAAGAAAGTCAGAAATAGAGCGTCAACTGCACAGATGTGCCCGTTGACCCCACCAAACATGCTTCACAATCTACAGCGCAGGCTGTGTCGAATGGTAGCTGTGTCCTACACAGCACTGACGATGCCGCCCAGCTCCAATAACTGTTTGTCACTGATAAGGCTTTTATCTGATTAGAGGCAATTGTTGGCTCATAGGCTGTGCAGAAATCTGAACAGTCATTTTCTATATTTTTTCCTCTCTCTCTCTCTCTCTCCCTCCCTCGCCTCTTCAGGTCAGAGGTAGTATCATTTCCAAGAACGTTCAGCCCACTGGCCTGCTCCCGTTCTACTTTCCCCCTCCCTCCAAGGCGGAGATGCGAGCGAGACTTTGGCCGTCTGCTCGGCCTGACGGAGAGAGATTACAGGCATTGATGTCTCAGGCCTTCTCCCTCCTCCGTCTTCGTGGTTGTACCCCATGCCCACCACCGCCCCCACATTAAAAAAAAGGGTTGAAGTTAGTTAACATGGGACTCGCTGCAAGGGGTGTAAATCCCACAAAGTTACCAAGCAGGTACAGACAGAAATTAGGAAGGCAGGTCAAATGTCATCCTTTATCGCGAGGGAGGAGGTGGAGGGGATGGAGTACAAAAGTCGGGAAGTCTCGCGACAATTGTACAGGGACGTTGCCGTTTCTGCACCTGGAGTACTGCGTAAAGTTTTGGCTTCCTTACCCTTACTTAAGGAGGGGATTTACTCACATCGGAGGCTGTTTGGAGAAGGTTCACGGGGCCGATTACTGGGATGAAGGGGGTTTTGTCCGGTGATGAAGGGGTTGAGCAGATCGGAGCCCTGTACCCATTGGAGATTAAAAGGACGAGAGGAGACCTCCAGAGAATCACAGAATGCTACAGGCCCGTATTGAAACACATCATATTCTGAGGAGAGGGGATGACTGTGTGGATGCTGAGGATGCTTCTCCCCTTGAGGTGGGGCCCCCCGTTTGAGAATAAGGAGGTCTCCCATTGAAGACAGAGATGAGGAGAAATTCGCTCTCTCAGAGGGGGATCAGTCTGTGGAAGTCTCCCCCCCTCCCGACACCAACAGGGTTGTCCCGCTAAAACTATACAAGGCATGTTAGACCGCACCTGGAATACTGTGAACAGTTTTGTCCCCCGTATCTAAGGAAAGATATCCCGGCATTGGAGGCAGTCCAGAGACGGTTCACTTGATCCCGGGAATGGGGGTGTTTTGTTATGAGGGGTTGAGTAGGCCGGGGCCTGTACTCATTGGGAGTTTAGAAGAACGAGAAGCGACCTTATTGAGACAGAGAGGATTCTGGGTGGGGTTGGCAGGGTCGATGTCGAGAGGACGTTTCCTCTTGTGGGAGAGTCTGGGACCAGAGGGCAGAATCTCAGAGTCGGGGGGGGGGCATTTCAGACAGAGATGAGGAGGAATTTCTTCTCTCTGAGGGGAGTGAATCTTTTTTTAAATGAATTTGGGGTATCCAATTATTTTTTCCCCCAATAAGGGGCAATTTAGCGTGGCCAATCCACCTACCCTGCACATCTTTTTGGATTGTGGGAGTGAGACCGACGCAAACACGGGGAGAATGTGCGAACTCCACACCAACAGTGGGCTGGGATCGAACCTGGGTCCTTGATGCCGTGAGGCAGCAGTGCTAACCACTGCATCGCCGTGCTGCCCTTGAGGGTAGTGAATCTGTGGAATTCTTTACCGCAGAGAGCTGTAGAGGCCGGGTCGTTAAGTATGTTCACGGCTGAGAGAGAGACCAGTGAGGGAATCAAGGGTTACGGGGATAAGGCAGGAAAGCGGAGTTGAGGATTATCACATCAGATCAGCCAGGATCTCACCGAAAGGCAGAGCAGACTCGATGGGCTGAATGGCCCACTTCAGTTTCCTCCCAATGTGCAAGTTAGGTGGATTGGCTATGCTAAAAGTTGCCCTTAAGTGTCCAAGAGTGTGGTTATTTGGGGTTACGGGAACAGGGCAGGGCAACTGGCCATGGTGGAGTGTTCTTTTGGAATGTTGGTGCAGACTTGATGGGCTGAATGGCCTCCTTCTGCACTGTAGGCATGATATGGATTTAGCTCCTGGCTCTTGTGGTGTCATGGAGGCCGGCTCGTGGAATACATTCAAGCCTGACTGAAGTGAAGGTGATAACCCGAACAGATCAGACATTATCATGTCCAATGAGGGCAGCAGCCCTAGCCACCCAATCACCACCTCCTAATCCAACACCAGACCGAGAAAACAACAATCTCAAAATGGCAATGACCACACAGTGTGGTTTTAAACCGAATAGCATCAAAAGGCACGAGATCGCCATAATCTCAAAATAGCATACTGTTAGGTCAATAAAAAGGGAGCGTTACTCTGGATCTAACCCCGTGCTGTACCTGTCCTGGGAGTGTTTGATGGGGACAGTGTAGAGGGAGCTTTACTCTGTATCTAACCCCGTGCTGTACCTGTCCTGGGAGTGTTTGATGGGGACAGTGTAGATGGAGCTTTACTCTGTATCTAACCCCGTGCTGTACCTGTCCTGGGAGTGTTTGATGGGGACAGTGTAGATGGAGCTTTACTCTGTATCTAACCCTGTGCTGTACCTGCCCTGGGAGTGTTTGATGGGGACAGTGTAGAGGGAGCTTTACTCTGTATCTAACCCCGTGCTGTACCTGTCCTGGGAGTGTTTGATGGGGACAGTGTAGAGGGAGCTTTACTCTGTATCTAACCGCGTGCTGTACCTGTCCTGAGAGTGTTTGATGGGGACAGTGCAGAGGGAGCTTTACTCTGTATCTAACCCCGTGCTGTACCTGTCCAGGGAGTGTTTGATGGGGACAGTGCAGAGGGAGCTTTACTCTGTATCTAACCCCGTGCTGTACCTGTCCTGGGAGTGCTGACGGGGACAGTGTTGTGTATTAACTCTGCAATGATGAAGAGAAAACAAACAAAAACGAGAGCACCATTCTCCAAGTTTGCTTTCTGAAAGACTGCACCCTCTGAGGCTACAGAGTTTAGTGAGTGAAACCTCACTGAAGAACAGGCCATTCCCTTGAGGCTGCTGCAGTCTTTCTGCTTTCTGGGGTGTGAGATGGCACTGCGTCACTTCACCAGAAGATCAATTCCACAGAAACAACCTTATCTCTTTGTCCCAGATACTTCCAGTTCTGTTTGTAGTGTTTGGTGTGTGTGTATGTGTGTGTCTGGGCGCGTGACCAAGTGATGTTGAGGAGACTTCTCTCAAATGCGGTTTGGCCCGAACACAAGGGAAGTGAGGAAACAAAACATACAGGGGAAAGAGAGGCAGTGGGTAACGGGGGGGGGGGGGGAGTGAGCGAGGGATGGGGGAGTGAGCGAGGGATGGGGGAGTGAGCGAGGGATGGGGGAGTGAGCGAGGGATGGGGGAGTGAGCGAGGGATGGGGGAGTGAGCGAGGGATGGGGGAGTGAGCGAGGGATGGGGGAGTGAGCGAGGGAAGGGGGAGTGAGCGAGGGATGGGGGAGAGAGCGAGGGATGGGGGAGTGAGCGAGGGATGGGGGAGTGAGCGAGGGATGGGGGAGTGAGCGAGGGATGGGGGAGTGAGCGAGGGATGGGGGAGTGAGCGAGGGATGGGGGAGTGAGCGAGGGATGGGGAAGTGAGCGAGGGATGGGGAAGTGAGCGAGGGATGGGGGAGTGAGCGAGGGATGGGGGAGTGAGCGAGGGATGGGGGAGTGAGGGAGGGATGGGGGAGTGAGGGAGGAATGGGGGAGTGAGGGAGGAATGGGGGAAAGGGGGTGAGAGTAACGGGGGAGTGAGCGAGGGATGGGGGAGTGAGCGAGGGATGGGGGAGTGAGCGAGGGATGGGGGAGTGAGCGAGGGATGGGGGAGTGAGCGAGGGATGGGGGGAGTGAGCGAGGGATGGGGGAGTGAGCGAGGGATGGGGGAGTGAGCGAGGGATGGGGGAGTGAGCGAGGGATGGGGGAGTGAGCGAGGGATGGGGGAGTGAGCGAGGGATGGGGGAGTGAGCGAGGGATGGGGGAGTGAGCGAGGGATGGGGGAGTGAGCGAGGGAGGGGGGAGTGAGCGAGGGATGGGGGAGTGAGCGAGGGATGGGGGAGTGAGCGAGGGATGGGGGAGTGAGCGAGGGATGGGGGAGTGAGCGAGGGATGGGGGAGTGAGCGAGGGATGGGGAGTGAGCGAGGGATGGGGGAGTGAGCGAGGGATGGGGGAGTGAGCGAGGGATGGGGGAGTGAGCGAGGGATGGGGGAGTGAGCGAGGGATGGGGGAGTGAGCGAGGGATGGGGGAGTGAGCGAGGGATGGGGGAGTGAGCGAGGGATGGGGGAGTGAGCGAGGGATGGGGGAGTGAGGGAGGGATGGGGGAGTGAGGGAGGGATGGGGGAGTGAGCGAGGGATGGGGAGTGAGCGAGGGATGGGGGAGTGAGCGAGGGAGGGGGGAGTGAGCGAGGGATGGGGGAGTGAGCGAGGGATGGGGGAGTGAGCGAGGGATGGGGGAGTGAGCGAGGGATGGGGGAGTGAGAGAGGGATGGGGGAGTGAGAGAGGGATGTGGGGAGTGAGAGAGGGATGTGGGGAGTGTGAGAGGGATGGGGGAGTGAGAGAGGGATGTGGGGAGTGAGAGAGGGATGTGGGGAGTGAGAGAGGGATGGGGGAGTGAGCGAGGGATGGGGAAGTGAGCGAGGGATGGGGGAGTGAGCGAGGGATGAGGGAGTGAGCGAGGAATGGGGGAGTGAGGGAGGAATGGGGGAGTGAGGGAGGAATGGGGGAAAGGGGGTGAGAGTAACGGGGGAGTGAGCGAGGGATGGGGGAGTGAGCGAGGGATGGGGGAGTGAGCGAGGGATGGGGGAGTGAGCGAGGGATGGCGGAGTGAGCGAGGGATGGGGGAGTGAGCGAGGGATGGGGGAGTGAGCGAGGGATGGGGGAGTGAGCGAGGGATGGGGGAGTGAGCGAGGGATGGGGGAGTGAGCGAGGGATGGGGGAGTGAGCGAGGGATGGGGGAGTGAGCGAGGGATGGGGGAGTGAGCGAGGGATGGGGGAGTGAGCGAGGGATGGGGGAGTGAGGGAGGGATGGGGGAGTGAGCGAGGGATGGGAGAGTGAGCGAGGGATGGGGGAGTGAGCGAGGGATGGGGGAGTGAGCGAGGGATGGGGGAGTGAGCGAGGGATGGGGGAGTGAGCGAGGAATGGGGGAGTGAGCGAGGAATGGGGGAAAGGGGGTGAGAGTAACGGGGGAGTGAGCGAGGGATGAGGGAGTGAGCGAGGGATGGGGAAGTGAGCGAGGGATGGGGGAGTGAGCGAGGGATGGGGGAGTGAGCGAGGGATGGGGGAGTGAGCGAGGAATGGGGGAAAGGGGGTGAGAGTAACGGGGGAGTGAGCGAGGGATGGGGGAGTGAGCGAGGGATGGGGAAGTGAGCGAGGGATGGGGGAGTGAGCGAGGGATGGGGGAGTGAGCGAGGGATGGGGGAGTGAGCGAGGGATGGGGGAGTGAGCGAGGGATGGGGGAGTGAGCGAGGAATGGGGGAGTGAGGGAGGAATGGGGGAGTGAGGGAGGAATGGGGGAGTGAGCGAGGAATGGGGGAAAGAGTAACGGGGGAGTGAGCGAGGGATGGGGGAGTGAGCGAGGGATGGGGGAGTGAGCGAGGGATGGGGGAGTGAGCGAGGGATGGGGGAGTGAGCGAGGGATGGGGGAGTGAGCGAGGGATGGGGGAGTGAGCGAGGGATGGGGGAGTGAGCGAGGGATGGGGGAGTGAGCGAGGGATGGGGGAGTGAGCGAGGGATGGGGGAGTGAGCGAGGTATGGGGGAGTGAGCGAGGGATGGGGGAGTGAGCGAGGGATGGGGGAGTGAGCGAGGGATGGGGGAGTGAGCGAGGGATGGGGGAGTGAGCGAGGGATGGGGGAGTGAGCGAGGGATGGGGGAGTGAGCGAGGGATGGGGGAGTGAGCGAGGGATGGGGGAGTGAGCGAGGAATGGGGGAGTGAGCGAGGGATGGGGGAGTGAGGGAGGGATGGGGGAGTGAGCGAGGGATGGGGGAGTGAGCGAGGGATGGGGGAGTGAGCGAGGGATGGGGGAGTGAGCGAGGGCTGGGGGAGTGAGCGAGGGATGGGGGAGTGAGCGAGGGATGGGGGAGTGAGCGAGGGATGGGGGAGTGAGCGAGGGATGGGGGAGTGAGCGAGGGATGGGGGAGTGAGCGAGGGATGGGGGAGTGAGCGAGGGATGGGGGAGTGAGCGAGGGATGGGGGAGTGAGCGAGGGATGGGGGAGTGAGCGAGGAATGGGGGAGTGAGGGAGGAATGGGGGAGTGAGGGAGGAATGGGGGAGTGAGCGAGGAATGGGGGAAAGGGGGTGAGAGTAACGGGGGAGTGAGCGAGGAATGGGGGAGTGAGCGAGGAATGGGGGAGTGAGCGAGGAATGGGGGAGTGAGCGAGGAATGGGGGAGTGAGCGAGGAATGGGGGAGTGAGCGAGGAATGGGGGAGTGAGCGAGGAATGGGGGAGTGAGCGAGGAATGGGGGAGTGAGCGAGGGATGGGGGAGTGAGCGAGGGATGGGGGAGTGAGTGAGCAATGGGGGAGCAAGCGAGGAATGGAGGAAAGGGGGCGAGAGTAATGGGGAAACAGTGAGTAAAACTCACTCTACACTGACCCCATGTTCTATGAACTCTAGCAGTGACATTACAGAAGGGATATAAATGGTCACAGAGTTTCTGCAGGGGGTCTGAGCTATTAGATCCTTGGAACAGCGTGGGCTGAGAGTGGGCCTCTGAGTTGTACAAGATTATGTGGGACATAGATCCAGCAGGGGGCAGCAGAGCGGAGCTACTGATTGGCTGTTCTGGGGAGATTTGCATACGTGCAGTGCGGTCAGCCTAATTTGAAGGTGGTTTGTGAAGGGGCAGTTGTCAAGTGACAATATCGGCTGCAGTTCATACTGAAGGGGGAGGGTGAACAGCCAGTTGTCGTGGTGCATATAGGCACCAACGATATAGGTAAAAAAAAAGGATGAGGTCCTACAATCAGAATTTAGGGAGTTAGGAGATAAGCTAAAAAGTAGGACCTCTGCACATTCTCCCCGTGTCTGCGTGGGTTTCGCCCCCACAACCCAAAAATGTGCAGAGTAGGTGGATTGGCCACGCTAAAATTGCCCCTTAATAGAAAAAATAATTGGGTAATCTAAATTTTTTTTAAAAAGTAGGACCTCAAAGGTAGTAATCTCAGGATTGCTACCAGTGCCACGGGACAGTCAGAGTAGAAATTCAAGAATAGTCAGAATGAATACGTGGCTTGAGAGATGGTGCAGGAGGGAGGGGTTCAGATTTTTGGGACATTGGAACCGGTTCTGGGGGCAGTGGTACCATTACAAACCGGATGGCCTACACCTGGGCAGGACTGGAACCAATGTCCTAGGGGGTGCTTTTTCTAACACTGTTGGGTTTTAAACTAATGTGGCAGGGGGATGGGAACCAGATTAGGAAGTTAGAGGTCAGTAAAGAAGCAGCAACTAAAGCCAGTAAGGTACGAGACAATAAACTCAATGTGACTAAGGGGAAGAGTAGACAGGGAAGAGATGATGAACGCAAAGGGACAGGTGGTCTGAGGTGCATTTGTTTTAATGCGAGAAGTGTAGCAGGTAAGGCAGATGAACTTAGGGCTTGGATCAGTACCTGGGAATATGATGCTATTGGTATTACTGAGACTTGGTTGAGGGAAGGGCAGGACTGGCAACTGAATATCCCAGGGTATAGATGCTTCAGGAGGGATAGAGAGGGAGGTAGAAGGGGTGGAGGAGTTGCATTACTCGTCAGAGATGATATCCCAGCTGTGATTAAGGAGGGCACGATGGAGGATTCGAGCACTGAGGCAATGTGGGTGGAGCTGAGAAATAGGAAGGGTGCAGTAACATTGTTGGGACTTTACTACAGGCCTCCCAAAAGCGAGCATGAAGTAGAGGTACAAATATGCAGACAGATTATAGAAAAATGTAGGAGCAATAGGGTGGTTGTGATGGGAGATTTTAACTTCCCCAACATTGAATGGGATTCGTGTAGTGTTGGAGGCGTAGATGGAGCAGAGTTTGTAAGGAGCATCCAGGAGAGTTTTTTAGAGCAGTATGTAAATAGTCCAACTCGGGAAGGGGCCATACTGGACCTGGTATTGGGGAATGATCCCGGCCAGGTGGTTGATGTTTCAGTCGGTGATTACTTTGGGAATAGCGATCACAATTCTGTAAGTTTTAGAATACTCATGGACAAGGACAAGAGGGGTCCGAAAGGGAGAGTACTAAATTGGGGAAAGGCAGAGTATAACAAAATTCGGAAGGAGCTAGGGAATGTGGATTGGGAGCAGCTGTTTATGGGTAAATCCACATATGAAATGTGGAAGTCTTTTAAGGAAAGGTTGATTAGAGTGCAGGACAGACATGTTTCTGTGAAAATGAGTGATAGAAATGCCAAGATTAGGGAACCATGGATGACGGGTGAAATTGTGAGACTAGCCAAGATGAAAAAGGAAGCATACATAGGATCGAGGCAGCTCAAAACTGATGAAGCTTTGGAGGAATATCGGGAAAGTAGGACGAATCTCAAACGCGCAATAAAGAGGGCTAAAAGGGGTCATGAAATATCTTTGGCTAACAGGGTTAAGGAAAATCCCAAAGCCTTTTATTCGCATGTAAGGAGCAAGAGGGTAACTAGAGAAAGGATTGGCCCACTTAAAGACAAAAGAGGGAATTTATGCGTGGACTCAGAGGAAATGGGTGAGATTCTTAATGAGTATTTTGCATCAGTATTCACAAAGGAGAGGGACAAGACGGATGTTGAGGCTAGGGATGGATGTTTAAATACTCTCGGTCAAATTGTCATACGGAAGGGGGAAGTTTTGGGTATTCTAAAAGACATTAAGGTGGACAAGTCCCCAGGACCGAATGGGATATATCCCAGGTTACTGAGGGAAGAGAGGGTCGAAATAGCTGGGGCCTTAACAGATATCTTTGCAGCATCCTTGAGCACGTGTGAGGTCCCGGAGGACTGGAGAATTGCTAATGTTGTCCCTTTGTTTAAGAAGGGTAGCAGGGATAATTCAGGGAATTATAGACCTGTGAGCTTGACGTTAGTGGTAGGCAAACTGTTGGAGAAAATACTGAGGGATAGGATCTATTCACATCTGGAAGAAAATAGACTTATCAGTGATAGGCAGCATGGTTTTGTGCAGGGAAGGTCATGTCTTACAAACCTAATAGAATTCTTTGAGGAAGTGACAAAGTTAATTGATGAGGGAAGGGCTGTAGATGTCGTATACATGGACTTTAGTAAGGCGTTTGATAAGGTTTCCCATGGCAGGTTGATGGAAAAAGTGAAGTCGTATGGGGTTCAGGGTGTACTAGCTAGATGGATAAAGAACTGGCTGGGCAACAGGAGACAGAGAGTAGTAGTGGAAGGGAGTGTCTCAAAATGGAGAAGGGTGACTAGTGGTGTTCCACAGGGATCCGTGCTCGGACCACTGTTGTTTGTGATCTACATAAATGACCTGGAGGAAGGTATAGGTGGTCTGATTAGCAAGTTTGCAGATGATACTAAGATTGGTGGAGTTGCAGATAGCGAGGAGGACTGTCAGAGAATACAACAAAATATAGATAGATTGGAGAGTTGGGCAGAGAAATGGCAGATGGAGTTCAATCCAGGCAAATGCGAGGTGATGCATTTTGGAAGATCAAATTCAAGAGCGGACTATATGGTCAATGGAAGGGTCTTGGGGAAAATTGATGTGCAGAGAGATCTGGGAGTTCAGGTCCATTGTACCCTGAAGGTGGCAACGCAGGTTGGTAGAGTGGTCAAGAAGGCATACAGCATGCTTGCCTTCATCGGCCGGGGTATTGAGTACAAGAGTTGGCAGGTCATGTTACAGTTGTATAGGACTTTGGTTCGGCCACATTTGGAATACTGCGTGCAGTTCTGGTCGCCACATTACCAGAAGGATGTGGATGCCTTGGAGAGGGTGCAGAGGAGGTTCACCAGGATGTTGCCTGGTATGGAGAGTGCTAGCTATGAAGAAAGGTTGAGTAGATTAGGATTGTTTTCGTTGGAAAGATGGAGGTTGAGGGGGACCTGATTGAGGTCTACAAAATTCTGAGAGGTATGGACAGGGTGGATAGCAACAAGCTTTTCCCAAGAGTGGGGGTGTCAGTTACAAGGGGTCACGATTTCAAGGTGAGAGGGGGAAAGTTTAAGGGAGATGTGCGTGGAAAGTTTTTTACGCAGAGGGTGGTGGGTGCCTGGAACGCTTTACCAGCAGAGGTGGTAGAGGCGGGCACGATAGCATCATTTAAGAGGCATCTAGACAGGTATATGAACGGGCGGGAACAGAGGGAAGTAGACCTTGCAGAGGGGGGGGGGGGGGGGGGGGGGCATTAATGTACGGTAAGAGGTAGTAGGTTAAGAGGGGAGGTGAGGAGGAATTTTGTGTGCCAGAGGATATTTTGGCCTTGGAGGGAGTGCATCGTAGGTTTACAAAAATGATACCTGGACTGCAGGGGTTGATTTACGAGGAGAGATTACACAAATTAGACCTGTTTTCGCTACAATTTAGAAGGTTAAGGGGTGATCTGATGGAAGTATTCAAGATATTAACAGGGAAAGACTGGGTAGATAAAGATAAACTATTTCCACTGGTTGGAGATTCTAAAACTAGGGGGTCAGAGTCTAAAAATTAGGGCTGGACCGTTCAGGAGAGATGTTGAGAAGAAGTTTGTCACTCAAAGGGTGGGAGAGATTTGGAAATCTCTCCCACAAACAGCAGTTGAAGCTGGAGAAGTTGGTAATTTTAAATCGGAGATAGATTTTTGTGAAGCAAAGGCATTAAGGGATACGGGGCCAAAGGCAGGTCTATGGAGTTAGATCACAGATCAGCCATGATCCCATAATGTGGTGGGGCAGGCTCCTGTTGCTGTGTTCCACCGCGGAGGGTGGTGGAAGGCTGGAACTCACGGTCTGAAAGGGTGGTGGAGTTGGAAATTCTTATCACATTTAATACAAAAGATATTCACTCTCTTGCCGCCACGACCATGGGAGTTCAGAAGAACGAAAGGTAATCTTATTGAAACATATCCGATTCAGAGGGTGGATACGGAGAGGATCTTTCCCGTCTCATGGGGGAAATCTAGAACAAAGAACAATACAGCACAGGAACAGGCCCTTCAGCCCGTACCGGTCATGATACCACCCTTTGCCAAAACCCTCAGCACTTCCTTGTGCCGTATCCCTCTATACCCATCCTATCCATGTGTTTGTCAAGGTGCCTTTTGAACACCGTTAATGTATCTGCTTCCCCTGGCAACGCGTTCCAGGCACTCACCACCCTCTGCATAAAAAACCTGCCTCGCATATCTCCTTTAAACTTTGTCCCACAGACCTTTAACCTCTGCCCCCTGGTGACTGACCCCTTCACCCTGGGAAAGAGCACTTGCCCATACACATTATCCATTTCCCTCATAATCTTCTAGACCTCTATCAGGTCACCCCTCAACCTCTGTCTTTCTAATGAAAACAGTCCACGTCTATTCAGTCTCTCCACATAGCTAACACCCTCCAGACCAGGCAACATCCTGGTAAACCTCCTCTGCACCCTCTCCAAAGCCTCCACATCCTTCTGGTAGTGTGGCGACCAGAATTGTGCGCAATATTCCAAGTGCAGCCTTACCAAGATTCTATACAACTTGTATGGCTCGCCAGTTTTTATACTCGATGTCCCGTCCAATGAAGGCAAGCATTCCACATGCTTTCTTGACTTCCTTGTCCACTTGTGTTGCCACCTTCAATGACCTGTGGACTTGCACGCCCAGATCTCTCTGACTTTCTATATTCCCAAGAGTTTTGCCATTTACGGTATATTTCTCCTCTGTGTTAGACCTACCCAAATGCATTACCTCACATTTGTCCGGATTAAACTCCATTTGCCATTTCTCTGCCCACGTCTCCAACCTATCTATGTCCTGCTGTGTCCTCTGACAATCCTCAACACTATCTGCCACTCCACCAACCTTGGTGACAACCACAAACTTACTAATCAGGCCGGCTACATTTTCCTCCAAATCGTTTACAAACACTACAAACAACAGAGGCCCCAGCACCGATCCCGGTGGAACACCACTAGTCACAGCCTTCCATTCAGAAAAACACCCTTCTACTGCTACCCTTTGCCTTCTGTGACCGAGCCAGTTCTGTATCGATCTTATCACCTCAACTCTGATCCCGTGTGACTTCACCTTTTGTACCAGTCTGCCATGAGGCACCTTGTCAAAGGCTTTACTGAAATCCATGTAAACCACATCCACCGCCCTCTTTGTCACCTCCTCAAAAATCTCGATCAAGTTAGTGAGGCACGACCTCCCCTTCACAAAACCAATGCTGTCGCTTATGAGTCCATTTGTTTCCAAATGGGTTAGAAATCCTGTCCCTGAGAATTCTCTCCAATTGTTTACCCACTGCCGACGGGAGGCTCACCGGCCTATAGTTTCCAGGATTATCCCTGCTACCTTTCTTAAACTGCGGTACCGTATGCGCTATTCTCCAGTCCTCTGGGATCTCTCCTGCAGCCAATGAGGATACAAAGATGTCAGTCAAGGCCCCAGCAATTTCCTCCCTCAGTATTCTGGGGTAAATCCTATCCAGCCCAGGAGACCGATCTACCTTAATATCTTTTAAAGGACCCAATACTTCCTCGTTTTCGATGTTAACATGATCCAAACTGTCCACATACCCTACCCAAGAATCATCCTCCACAAAGTCCCTTTCTTTGGTGAACACTGATGCAAGGTACACATTTAGTACCTCTGGTATAGAACTGGGAGGAGGAGGAGGGGGGGGGGGGGACAGTGTGAAAATGAGGGGGTCGCCCATTGAAGACGGAGATGAGGAGGAACTTCTTCTCTCACGGGGGGGGGGGGGGTCTGTCAGTGGAATGCCCCCCCCTCACCCACCCGACCACTACCCCAGACAGCAGTGGGGGTTGCGGCTTATTGAATATATTGATGGCCTAGATAGACACATTTCTGATCAATGAGAGGGTCAAGGTTCATTGGGGGGGGGGGGGGGAAGAGACCGACAGGAAAGTGGAGTTGAGGCCCCGATTGGATGAGACACAGCCTTATCAAATAGGATAGCAGGACCTGAGGGGCAGAATGGCCTACTGTTCCAGGTTATCATCCTGTGATACAATCAGGAGGTTTCTACCTACAGCTTTTTCACCAGCTCCTGGGGTCCAGGCTGTCACAGTTGCACCATGAGTGAATGAGGGCGGGTTGCTGACTGGTGTACATCTGCCTTGCTGGAGATATTTGTCGAGTGTTCACTTCAGCGTTCTTTTATCTCATCTGAGTCGCTGGGTGAATCATACCGGCAAGTCATTGTGCGTTTCCTGCCTCAACGCGAGAGAGAGTTGGAACGCAGGAAGCACGGGGACCGTCTTCACCCAAACATTCACTCCTCATCTTCATCTCCATGTCTGGCCCTTGCCCGCCCTATCTCTGTAACCTCCTCCAGCACCTGCAACCCTTACCTCTGTAACCTCCTCCAGCCACTACAACCCTCCCTATCTCTGTAACCTCCTCCAGCCCCTATAACCCGCCCTATCTCTGTAACCTCCTCCAGCCCCTATAACCCGCCCTATCTCTGTAACCTCCTCCAGCACCTACAACCCTCCCTATCTCTGTAACCTCCTCCAGCCCCTATAACCCTCCCTATCTCTGTAACCTCCTCCAGCCCCTACAACCCTCCCTATCTCTGTAACCTCCTCCAGCCCTACAACCCTCCCTATCTCTGTAACCTCCTCCAGCCCCTACAACCTCCCTATCTCTGTAACCTCCTCCAGTCCCAACAACCCTCCCTATCTCTGTAACCTCCTCCAACCCCTACAACCCTCCCTATCTCTGTAACCTCCTCCAGCCCCTACAACCCTCCCTATCTCTGTAACCTCCTCCAGCCCCTACAACCCTCCCTATCGCTGTAACCTCCTCCAGCCCCGACAACCCTCCCTATCTCTGTAACCTCCTCCAGCCCCGACAACCCTCCCTATCGCTGTAACCTCCTCCAGTCTCTACAACCCTCCCTATCTCTGTAACCTCCTCCAGCCTCGACAACCCTCCACATTTCTGTTACCTACTCCAGCCCTCAAAACCCTCCCTATCTCTGTAACCTCATCCAGCCCCTACAACTTTGCCTATCTCTGTAACCTCATCCAGCCCCTACAACTCTCCCTATCTCTGTAACCTCCTCCAGCACCTACAACCCTCCCTATCTCTGTAACCTCCTCCAGCCCCTACAACTCACCCCATCTCTGTAACCTCCTCCAGCCCCTACAACTCTCCCTATCTCGGTCACCTCCTCCAGCCCCTACAACCCTCCCTATCTCGGTCACCTCCTCCAACCCCTACAATCCTCCCTATCTCTGTAGCCTCCTCCAGCCCCTACAACCCTCTCTATCTCGGTCACCTCCTCCAGCCCCTACAACCCTCCCTATCTCGGTCACCTCCTCCAGCGCCTACAACCCTCCCTATCTCTGTAGCCTCCTCCAGCTCCTACAACCCTCCCTATCTCTGTAACCTACTCCAGCCCCTACAACCCTCCCTATCTCTGTAACCTCCTCCAGCCCTCACAACCCTCCCTATCTCTGTAACCTCATCCAGCCCCTACAACCCTCCCTATCTCTGTAG
Source organism: Scyliorhinus canicula (assembly GCF_902713615.1). Lineage (NCBI taxonomy): Eukaryota > Metazoa > Chordata > Chondrichthyes > Carcharhiniformes > Scyliorhinidae > Scyliorhinus > Scyliorhinus canicula. Next base: position 6,827,035 of record NC_052166.1, read on the forward strand.
CCTCCTCCAGCCCCTACAACCCTCCCTATCTCGGTCACCTCCTCCAGCCCCTACAACCCTCCCTATCTCGGTCACCTCCTCCAGCCCCTACAACCCTCCCTATCTCTGTAGCCTCCTCCAGCCCCCACAACCCTCCCCATCTCTGTAACCTACTCCAGCCCTCACAACCCTCCCTATCTCTGTAACCTCATCCAGCCCCTACAACCCTCGCTATCTCTGTAACCTCCTCCAGCCCCTACAACCCTCCCTATCTCTGTAACCTCCGCCAGCCCCGACAACCCTCCCTATCTCTGTAACCTCCTCCAGTCCCTATAACCCTCCCTATCTCTGTAACCTCCTCCAGTCCCTATAACCCTCCCTATCTCTGTAACCTCCTCCAGTCCCTATAATCCTCCCTATCTCTGTAACCTCCTCCAGCCCCGACAACCCTCCACATTTCTGTAACCTACTCCAGCCCTCAAAACCCTCCCTATCTCTGTAACCTCATCCAGCCCCTACAACTCTCCCCATCTCTGTAACCTCCTCCAGCCCCTACAACCCTCCCTATCTCGGTCACCTCCTCCAGCCCCTACAACCCTCCCTATCTCTGTAGCCTCCTCCAGCTCCTACAACCCTCCCTATCTCTGTAACCTACTCCAGGCCTCACAACCCTCCCTATCTCTGTAACCTCATCCAGCCCCTACAACCCTCCCTATCTCTGTAACCTCCTCCAGCCCCGACAACCCTCCCCATTTCTGTAACCTCCTCCAGTCCCTATAACCCTCCCTATCTCTGTAACCTCCTCCAGCCCCGACAACTCTCCACATTTCTGTAACCTACTCCAGCCCTCAAAACCCTCCCTATCTCTGTAACCTCATCCAGCCCCTACAACCCTCCCTATCTCTGTAGCCTCCTCCAGCCCCTACAACCCTCCCTATCTCTGTAACTTCCTCCAGCCCCTACAACCCTCCCTATCTCGGTCACCTCCTCCAGCCCCTACAACCCTCCCTATCTCGGTCACCTCCTCCAGCCCCTACAACCCTCCCTATCTCTGTAACCTCCTCCAGCCCCTACAACCCTCCCTATCTCTGTAACCTCCTCCAGCCCCTACAACCCTCCCTATCTCTGTAACCTCCTCCAGCCCCTACAACCCTCCCTATCTCGGTCACCTCCTCCAGCCCTCGCAGCCACAGTATTTACACGGCTGGGTGCAGTTCAGTTTCTGAACGGACATCATACAAAATTATTTACTGAATATTCACTAATTGAAGTGGACAAAAGGAAGTGGACACGGTGAACAGGAAAGACTCGCTACACAGGCTGAGGTGGTCGATTTCCAGAGGGGGAAAAAGATGGAGGGTGATTGGTAGAAGGGTTAGAAGGGCATTGAGGAAAAACCTTTCCACCCAGAGTGTGGTGGGAGCCTGGAATTCACGGCCTACATTGGTGGTTGAGCCTGAAGCGCTCAACACGTTTGAAAGGTACCCGGATCCGGGTCCGAAATGCTGGAACCTGCGAGGATACAGGCCAGGCCCTGGAGAGTGGGGCCAAAACCAGTGGCATGTTTATTTTCTCTGTCTTTCTGAAGTCGGCTCAGACACGATGAGACGGATGACCTCTGCCTGCATCGTAACCTGACTGCGCTTACAACCCTGTGAGATTCCTGCAGTCTCCCAACTCCAGCCTCCCGATCCCAGTCATTCCACCATTGGCGGCCTTAGCTGCCTGGGAGGGAAGGGGTATTGTTTGGGGGGGGGGGGGGGCGCAATTGCAGACGAAGCATTTAGGCGTCAGACTGCTGGAGCCCCTTGTAGCAGCCATCCCACTTTGCCTCACGATGATGCTGGGGGGGGGGGGGGGGGGGGGGGGGGCGGCGTTCGAGACTTCTAGGCCAAGGTAAGTTGCTGTCGAGGCAGCACGGTGGCGCAGTGGTTAGCACTGCTGCCTCACGGCGGCGAGGACCTGGATTCGAACCCAGCCCTGGGCCACTATCCGTGTGGAGTTTGCACATTCTCCCCGTGTTTGTGTGGGTTTCGCCCCCACAACCCAAAGATGTGCAGAGTAGGTGGATTGGCCACGCTAATTTTTTTAAAAATATAAATTTAAAGCACCCTATTTTTTTTTTCCCCAATTAAGGGGCACTTTAGCGTGGCCAATCCACCTAGCCTGCACATCTTTGGGTTGTGGGGGCGAAACCCACACAAACACGGGGAGAATGTGCAAACTCCACACGGACAGTGACCCAGAGCCGGGATCGAACCTGGGACCTCAGCGCCGTGAGGCAGCAGCACTAACCGCTGCAGTGCTACCCCACATCACACCCTTGGCCACGCAAAATTATCCCTTAATTGGGGAAAAAAAGAATTGGCTACTCTAAATCCATTTTAAAAAAAAGATACGCTGCTGTCACTGGAAGAGAGCGCGATTAATTCAGAAGCCCTGGTCAGGTGAACCTCTGCTGCCACCTACAGGGTGCACTGGGCACTGACCAGCAGCAACTGTTCTTTCCCCCTACTCCCCAGGAATGGAATCGAGCACAGGCTTTGCAAAAGAGTGAGGGGGCGCGGTGAGTATCGAAACCGCAGCCTTCGGGACGGCCTGACGGGAGAGTTCTCTCAATCACTCAGTGGCAGCCCCCTCTCCATCTATATTCCAGGCCACAGATAAGCAGACTAAACCTTTACCACCATTCAGCTCACTGGCTGGTACCGTCTTCATCTTGAAACTCACAGCCTAATTTTCAATTTACTTCCGACCTCCTCACACCCTCCCTCTGGAACCTCCTCCAGCACCCCCACAACCCTCCCTATCTCTGTAACCTCCTCCAGCCCCCAAACCCTCCCTATCTCTGTAACCTCCTCCAGCCCCCCCACAACCCTCCCTATCTCTGTAACCTCCTCCAGCCCCTACAACCCTCCCTATCTCTGTAACCTCCTCCAGCCCCTACACCCCTCCCTATCTCTGTAACCTCCTCCAGCCCCTACAACCCTCCCCATCTCTGTAACCTCCTCCAGCCCCTACAGCCCTCTCCATCTCTGTAACCTCCTCCAGCCCCCCCAAACCTCCCTATCTCTGTAACCTACTCCAGCCCCTACAACCCTCATCTGTAACCTCCTCCAGCCACAACCCTCCCTATCTCTGTAACCTCCTCCAGTCCCTACAACCCTCCCTATCTCTGTAACCTCCTCCAGTCCCTACAACCCTCCCTATCTCTGTAACCTCCTCCAGCCCCTGCTACCCTCCGTATCTCTGTAACCTCCTCCAGCCCCTACAACCCTCACTACCTCTGTAACCTCCTCCAGCCCCTACAACCCACTCCATCTCTGTAACCTCCTCCAGCCCCCACAACCCTCCCTATCTCTGTAACTTTCTACAACACTCCAAGATCTCTGCGCTCCTCCAATTCTGGCCTCGAGCATCCCTCAATCCCCATCGCACCACCACAGACGCCAGGCCTTCAGCTGGTAGAGGGGCTCTAAGCCCTGGGAATGAATCCCTAACCTAAACCCCGCCCCCCGTCCCTCAACCTCCCCGCCACCCTGTACCTCTCCTCTCCTCTCACTCGCCCCATCCCTCTCCTCTCACCCATCCCTCATCCCTCTCTTCTCCCTGTCCCTCTCCTCTCCATTGCCCCGGCCCTCTCTTGCCCCTCACCCTGCCCCCTTACCTCGTCCCTTTTCCTGCCCCCCCCCCCCTCCTCCCCACCCCACCTGTCCCCATCACTCAGTCTCTCTTCTCCTGTATGAGAGTCTCTGAAAATAAACTCTGTGAGCGAGCTCTCAGCCAAGTGTCCTAATATCTCCCGTGTCTCGGATCCAAATTCTGTGGAATAATTGTTCCTTGGACATTTATTAGATTAATAAATATAATCTGATTACAAGCTGGAGTGCTGGCAGGCCAGCCCCTCTGAACATTATTGAAGACTGCTTTGCCGAAGAGGAACAGCGCCCCGTCTCTCTCTCTCTCTCCCCGCCCACGCGGACGTGTTACGCATCATTCACTCCACAGTCCCGTCCAGTTAATCCTTCACTGTCCAATCTTCCTGGGAGGTCGAGGAGCTCCGACTTGGCCTGCTCCGTCACCAGACCCTGACATGCTGGGAGACGAGGTCCGGGTCGGTCACCGACTCCTCGAGGGGCCGGTCAATGTGGAACTCGTGCTGGTGCTGTAGCCTCTGCTGGGTCTTCCTGGCCCCCCGCTGGGGTATCGGCAACTCCGAGTGGTGGGCCGGGAGCGGCTCCTTGAAGAAGTACGGGTGCAGGAGGGCCTGCGGAGGGAGACACACCGATCAGGCTACTGTCGCACTGGGCTGGCTGGCTCCCTCGCTGGCCTGGGGCGTGGGTGCACCGCTGCGCCCAGGCAAGCGAGTGTCAACCTGACCTTGCCCATCAACCGAACACAGGGACATGTGGAAACATCTCCTCGACGTCTACACCACCGAACCGCCCCTCACCGCCTTTTCTGAAGGCTTCCGTCGAGGCCCCTCAAGCCTGCTATACCATTCAATGCAATCAGGGTCGATCATTTATATTTCAGTCCACCTTCTCGCCCTACTTCGCCAATGGGGGATGTGATAACCCGGGAAAAGTGCAGAGGAGATTTACCAGGATGTTGCCTGGGTTGGAGAGTTTTAGTTAGGAAGAGAGATTGGATAGACTGGGGTTGTTTTCCTTGGAGCAGAGGAGACTGGGGGGGGGGGGGGGGGGGGGGGGGGGGCATGATTGAGATGTATCAAATTATCAAAAGCATAGATATAGTAGGCCAGGAAGAAACCTCTCGCTTGGTGGATGGATCAACAATCCGGGGAGGGGCATAGATTTGAGGTAAGGGGCAGGAGGTTTAGAGGGGAAACCTTTTTCACGCAGAGGGTGGTGGGAGTCTAGAACTCGCTGCCCGAGATGGATGGTGGAGGTGGCATTTCAGAAGTATTTAGATGTGGGCTTGCGATCCCAGGGCAGACACGGCTGTGGGCCACGTGCTGGAAATGGGGCTAGAATAGTTAGGTGGCTGTTTGTAACCGGTGCAGACGTGATTCGCCAAAGGTCTGTTTGTGTGCTGCAAGCTGACCAAATCCCTGAATTCAGAAAAATCTATCGGCCTTTGTCTCGAGCGTATTCAAGGACAGAGCAGCCACAACTCCCCGGGGGTCTCAAAGATTCACAACACCCACAATCAAGACGTTTCTCCACAGAGAAGTGCAAAATGGCCACCGCCTTAACCTGACTTTGACCTTCCACCTCCCACCCCCTCCACTCTGCCAAGGCAGCCCAGTCTCCAGTCAGAGGGGGAACAGTCTCCGGGCATCCACCGCCTCACCTTGCCCTGTCTAGGTAAAGGAGTCCCAGGCCATTTAATCTTTCCCGATAGTCGCAGTCTCCCAGATTTCGGACCATCCATTCACCTTCCCCTGTCACTTCAATCCTTTATGATGCTGAGACCCGAACTGTGCTCAGTATTCCCAGTGGGATACAGGGACCAGACTGTACACAGTATTCCCAGTGGGATACAGAGGCCAGACTGTACACAGTATTCCCAGTGGGATACAGGGACCAGGCCGTACACAGTATTCCCAGTGGGATACAGAGGCCAGACTGTACACAGTATTCCCAGTGGGATACAGGGACCAGACCGTACACAGTATTCCCAGTGGGATACAGAGGCCAGACTGTGCACAGTATTCCCAGTGGGATAGGGCGACCAGAACTGTGCACAGTATTCCCAGTGGGATACAGAGGCCAGACTGTACACAGTATTCCCAGTGGGATACAGAGGCCAGACTGTACACAGTATTCCCAGTGGGATACAGAGGCCAGACTGTACACAGTATTCCCAGTGGGATACAGAGGCCAGACTGTGCACAGTATTCCCAGTGGGATACAGAGACCAGACCGTACACAGTATTCCCAGTGGGATACAGAGGCCAGACTGTACACAGTATTCCCAGTGGGATACAGAGGCCAGACTGTACACAGTATTCCCAGTGGGATACAGAGGCCAGACTGTACACAGTATTCCCAGTGGGATACAGGGACCAGACTGTACACAGTATTCCCAGTGGGATACAGAGGCCAGACTGTACACAGTATTCCCAGTGGGATACAGAGACCAGACCGTACACAGTATTCCCAGTGGGATACAGGGACCAGACTGTACACAGTATTCCCAGTGGGATACAGAGGCCAGACCGTACACAGTATTCCCAGTGGGATACAGAGGACAGACTGTACACAGTATTCCCAGTGGGATACAGAGGCCAGACTGTACACAGTATTCCCAGTGGGATACAGAGACCAGACCGTACACAGTATTCCCAGTGGGATAGGGCGACCAGAACTGTGCACAGTATTCCCAGTGGGATACAGAGACCAGACTGTACACAGTATTCCCAGTGGGATACAGAGGCCAGACTGTACACAGTATTCCCAGTGGGATACAGAGACCAGACTGTACACAGTATTCCCAGTGGGATAGGGAGACCAGACCGTACACAGTATTCCCAGTGGGATACAGAGACCAGACCGTACACAGTATTCCCAGTGGGATACAGAGACCAGACCGTACACAGTATTCCCAGTGGGATAGGGAGACCAGAACTGTGCACAGTATTCCCAGTGGGATACAGGGACCAGAACTTTGCACAGTATTCCCAGTGGGATACAGGGACCAGACCATACACAGTATTCCCAGTTGGATAGGGAGACCGGAACTGCGCACAGTATTCCCAGTGGGATACAGAGACCAGACCGTACACAGTATTCCAAGTGGGATGTGGTGACTGGAACTATGCGCAGTATTCCAAGTGGGATACGGAGACAGGAACTGTGCGCAGTATTCCCAGTGGGATACGGAGACAGGAACTGTGCACAGTATTCCAAGTGGGATACGGAGACAAGAACTGTGCGCAGTATTCCCAGTGGGATACGGAGACAGGAACTGTGCGCTGTATTCCAAGTGAGATATGGAGACAGGAACTATGCGCAGTATTCCCAGTGGGATACGGAGACAGGAACTGTGCGCTGAATTCCCAGTGAGATATGGAGACAGGAACTGTGCGCAGTATTCCCAGTGGGATACGGAGCCAGGAACTGTGCGCTGTATTCCCAGTGGGATACGGAGACAGGAACTGTGCGCTGTATTCCAAGTGGGATACGGAGACAGGAACCGTGCGCAGTATTCCCAGTGGGATATGGAGACAGGAACTGTGCGCTGTATTCCCAGTGGGATACGGAGCCAGGAACTGTGCGCTGTATTCCCAGTGGGATACGGAGACAGGAACTGTGCGCTGTATTCCCAGTGGGATACGGAGCCAGGAACTGTGTGCTGTATTCCCAGTGGGATACGGAGACAGGAACTGTGCGCTGTATTCCAAGTGGGATACGGAGACAGGAACCGTGCGCAGTATTCCCAGTGGGATACGGAGACAGGAAGTGAGATACGGAGACCGGGATTGTGTGCAGTATTCCAAGTGGGATATAGAGACCAGGAATGTACATACTATTCTTGGTGTGGTCGAACCGAAGATCAACACTGGTTTAACACAACCTCTGTCATCCCAGCCTGTCCCACTCGATAGGAAACCCAGTGCCTACCCTGCAGTGTGTTTTTAGTGCATTGACATCAAGTGATCTGTGCATCTCTCTACCCTTAGATCCTGAATTCGCCTGTCTCAGCGGATTACTCATCAGTGACACGAACTCGGCCTCTCCTCACCTCGGCAGCGCTAATCCGCTGTTTCGACGGGTAGATGAGGAAGCGTTTCAGGAGGTCCACTGCTTCCGGCGAGGCGTCGGGGACAACCTGCTCCAATGGGATGGGAGGATTTTCCTTGAAGGTAATCTTGTTGTAATCCGGAAGCTCCGTAATCTCCTGTAGGTGGGGCGGGGGTGAGGAAAGGGAGGAGAGGAGAGACGTGAGGGATCAGGTGTAAACCTACATAGAGTCGCAGCAACCGACCTCACTCCTGCCCGAGTCAGGATGAGGGTTTGAGTTTCCATTGATTTGAGGAGAAATTCTTTCCTTTTTTGAAAAACAAAATAAAAAATTTCTTCGAAAAAAAGTTATTGATAACAAAACAATTGTCACTGGAGTCATGATCCAGGTTGAATTGCACCTCTGCGGCGTCAGTACTGAGGGAGTGCCCCACCGCCTGGGAGGGACAGGGTGTTGTGGGAGGTTGACAGGAGTCAGTGCTGTAGGAAAAATCACGTGAGGGACTGCCCGGCCGACACCATTGGAGGGAGGGTCGGCGCTGGGGTAGCGCCGCACTGTCGGGGGGTCGGCGCTGAGGGAGCGCCGCACTGTCGGAGGGCCGGCGCTGAGGGAGCGCCGCACTGTCGGAGGGCCGCACTGTCGGAGGGTCGACGCTGGGGGAGCGGCACACTGTCGGAGGGTCGGCGCTGAGGGAGTGCCGCACTGTCGGGGGGTCGGCGCTGGGGTAGCGCCGCACTGTCGGGGGGTCGGCGCTGGGGTAGCGCCGCACTGTCGGGGGGTCGGCGCTGGGGTAGCGCCGCACTGTCGGGGGGGTCGGCGCTGGGGGAGCGCCGCACTGTCGGGGGGTCGGCGCTGGGGGAGCGCCGCACTGTCGGAGGGTCGACGCTGGGGAAGCGCCGCACTGTCGGAGGGTCGACGCTGGGGGAGCGCCGCACTGTCGGAGGGTCGACGCTGGGGAAGCGCCACACTGTCGGAGGGTCGACGCTGGGGGAGCGCCCCACTGTCGGGGGGTCGGCGCTGGGGTAGCGCCGCACTGTCGGGGGGTCGGCGCTGGGGGAGCGCCGCACTGTCGGAGGGCCGCACTGTCGGAGGGTCGACGCTGGGGGAGCGCCGCACTGTCGGAGGGTCGACGCTGGGGGAGCGCCGCACTGTCGGAGGGTCGCCGCTGGGGGAGCGCCGCACTGTCGGGGGGTCGGCGCTGAGGGAGCGCCGCACTGTCGGGGGGTCGGTGCTGGGGGAGCGCCGCACTGTCGGAGGGCCGCACTGTCGGAGGGTCGACGCTGGGGAAGCGCCGCACTGTCGGAGGGTCGACGCTGGGGGAGCGCCGCACTGTCGGAGGGTCGACGCTGGGGGAGCGCCCCACTGTCGGAGGGTCGACGCTGGGGAAGCGCCACACTGTCGGAGGGTCGACGCTGGGGGAGCGTCTCACTGTCGGGGGGTCAGTGCTGAGGGAGTGCCGCACTGTCGGAGGGTCGACGCTGGGGGAGCGCCGCGAGCAGCGGAAAGATGGCCATGGGCTAACCAAGAGCTATCTGCTCCTCTCTGGCCTACTAAATTAGAAAGGACAGGCGAGCCATGAATGTGCCGACTAGGGAACATTCGCAGTAACTTTATCGTAAGCCTACTTGTGACACTAATAAAAAGATTATCTGACTGACTGGACGAACACACAAGGGGCTGAATTGCCTCTCCCAGTCCTCGTCGTCTTGAGTCACAGGAACAGAAGGAGGCCATTCAGCCCCACCCGAGCCTGTTACACAGGAAAAGGAGGAGACCCATTCAGCACCTCTCAAGCCTGTTCCCCCATTCAAGAACACAAGAAATAGAAGGTGTAGGCTACCAGGCCCTTCAAGCATGGCAGCACAGTGGTTAACACAGTTGCTTCACAGCTCCAGGGTCCCAGGTTCGATTCCCGGTTTGGGTCACTGTCTGTGCGGAGTCTACACGTTCTCCCAGTGTGTGCGTGGGTTTCCTCCAGGTGCTCCGGTTTCCTCCCACAGTCCAAAGAGGTTAGGTGGATTGGCCAGGCTAAATTGCCCTTAGTGTCCAAAAAAGGTTAGTTGGGGTTACAGGGATAGCTTAGAAGTGTGAGCTTAAGTGGGGTGCTCTTTCCAAGGGCCGGTGCAGACTCGATGGCCTGAATGGCCTCCTTCTGCAATGTTGATTCTATGATTCTAAGCCTGCTCAGCCATTCAATACAATCATGGCTGATCTATGTCGGTCTCAGCTCCTTCTCTGTGCCATTTCCCCATTACCCTCTGTTCTCTGATCTGTCAAATATTTACCTACCTTCAATTTAAACGCTTCTAATGATCAAACCCCCCCCCCAAAACCACCACCCCCCCTCCGGGGGCAGAGAGTTCCAGCGATTCACCACCTCTGCGAGAAGTAGTTTCTACACACCTCAGTTTTAAATGACCTTCTCTTTAGCTTGTAGCTATGTCCTCTCCCACGAGTCAAAACATCGCATCATCCACCCTGTTGAGCCCCCTCAAGATCTTGTATGTTTGACGAAGGTCACCCCTCACTCTTCTAAACTCCAACAAACACAGACCCTGATGATTTAGTGTCCCTTGATAGGACAGCCCTCACATCCCAGGAATTAGCCCAGTGAATCTCCCTTTGGACTGGCTCCAATGTTACTATATCCTTTTTTTTTACCAAAACCGTATGCAGTATTCCAGGTGAGGCCTTGCCAACACCCTACACAATTGCAACAAAACCTTAATATTTTTAAACTCCAACCCCTTTGCAATAAAGGCCAAAATGCCATTTGCTTTCTGAATTACTTGTTGGACCGGCCTGCTAGCTTTTTGTGGTTCATGCACTACAACACCCAGATCCCTCTGTACTTCACTCACCCGCAGTCTCTCTCCATTTAGATCATCTGCCTTTTGATTCCTCCTCCCAAAGTGCTCGACCTCACACTTCCCCACATTCAATTCCATTTGTCAGCTTTTCACCTCGTCGCCAATCTACCTACCCATAATCCCGTTGCAAAATCTCAATATCCTTTTCATAATTTGGCAGCACGGTATCGCAACTGGTTAGCACAGTTGCTTCACAGCTCCAGGGTCCCAGGTTCGATTCTCGGCTTGGGTCACTGTCGGTAGGGAGTCTGCACGTTCTCCCCGTGTCTGCGTGGGTTTCCTCCCACAGTCCAAAGATGTGCAGGTTAGGTGGATTGGCCGTGATAAATTGCCCTTAGTGTCCAAAAACGTTAGGTGGGGTTATTGGGATAGGGTGGAGACATGGGCTCAAGTAGGGTGCTCTTTCCAAGAGCCGGTGCAGACTTGATGGGCCCAATGGTCTCCTTCTGCACTGTAAATTCTATGAACTATGAACTTTCAACGTGCCCTTCCACCTGTTTTCGTATCATCAACAAATTTGGAAACCTTACATTGTGTGCTTCTTCCAGGTGATTAATGTAAATGGTGAACAATTGCCTGCTGAGAACTGATCTTTGCGGTACTCCACCAGTTACATCTTTCCACTCTGAAAAATCACCCATTTATCCCAATTCGCTGTTTTCTATGTCAGTGTTCTTCAAACTGGGGGGCGCGACCCGTGGGTGGGTCGTGGGCGGGTGTCGGGAGGGTCGTGGAGCCGTCCTTCACGGTGCTCCAGATCGCGCAAATCCCCGCGCAGCAGCCGGCTTTTAATAACGCCGGCCGCGAGCATGTAAAAAATATTCTGCCGCATCGCGCAACCTCACCGATGATCGGGCGCGCATGCGCATGCGCAGTACGGCTGCTATTTTTTTTTTTTTAAACGGTCGCAGCTTATTGTTTTACAAGTTCGGGGGGGGGTTTTATTCATTTATTTTATTTATTTAATTTTTATTTTTTCATTTATTTTATTCATTTTATTATTTTTCTTTTACAAGTTCAGGGGGGTTTTATTTAATAAAATTGTACGGAAGAAATGCAGATGGACAGATGGAGACTCCATACTTTCTGACACCAGAAGGCTTCAACTTCATCCAACACGTTCCATTGGAGGAGAGTGTACAAAGACAAAGAACAAAGAAAATTACAGCACAGGAACAGGCCCTTCGGCCCTCCCAGCCTGCGCCGATCCAGATCCTTTATCTAAGCCTGTCGCCTATTTTCCAAGGATCTACTTCCCTCTGTTCACCGCCCATTCATATACCTGTCTAGATGCCTCTTAAATGATGCTATCGTGCCCGCCTCTACCACCTCCGCTGGTAAAGCGTTCCAGGCACCCACCACCCTCTGCGTAAATAAACTTCCCACGCACATCTCCCTTAAACTTTCCCCCTCTCACCTTGAAATCCTGGCCCCTTGTAATTGACACCCCTACTCTTGGGAAAAGCTTGTTGCTACCCACCCTGTCCATACCTCTCAGAATTTTGTAGACCTCAATCAGGTCCCCCCTCAACCTCCGTCTTTCCAACGAAAATAATCCTAATCTACTCAACCTTTCTTCGTAGCTAGCACCCTCCATACCAGGCAACATCCTGGTGAACCTCCTCTGCACCCTCTCTAAAGCATCCACATCCTTCTGGTAATGTGGCGACCAGAACTGCACACAGTATTCCAAATGTGGCCTAACCAAAGTCCTATACAACTGTAACATGACCTGCTGACTCTTGTACTCAATACCCCGTCCAATGAAGGCAAGCTTGTATGCCTTCTTGACCACTCTATCGACCTGTGTTGCCACCTTCAGGGTGCAATGGACCTGAACTCCCAGATCTCTCTGTACATCAATTTTCCCCAGGACTCTTCCATTGACCGTATAGTCTGTTCGTGAGTTAGATCTTCCAAAATGCATCACCGAGCATTTGCCTGGATTGAACATCTGCCATTTCTCTGCCCAACTCTCCAATCTATCTATATTTTGCTGTATTCTCTGACAGTCCTCCTCGCTATCTGCAACTCCACCAATCTTAGTATCATCTGCAAACTTGTTAATCAGAGGGTATGAGGGTCAAAGGGACCCAAAACCATTTGCTCCATTTTTATCAGCAGCAAACAAGGCAAGAGAAAATGGTGGGTCGCTCAGGTCGGCCGGCGTGGGTCGCGAAGGTCAGCCGGTTGGTAAAAGTGGGTCCCCGGAAAAAAAGTTTGAAGAACACTGTTCTATGTGACAGCCAGTTTTCAATCCATGCTAACACACTTCCTCCAATTCCATGGGATTTTACTTTATGCACCAGCCTCTTATGCAGCACCTTGTCAAGTGCCTTTTGGAAATCTAAATACACTACATCTACAGGTTCCCCTCTATCCACTCTCCCTGGTACATTCTCAAGAATTCAAGCAAATGTGTCAAACATGATTTACCTTACATAAAACCGTGTTGACTCGGTTTGATTAGCTATTTTCTCCTTGATTATTGACTTCAGCATTCAGAGATTATAACCTTGGGAGGTTCTGTCCTTCAATTTAGTGCCGGGCTCCTCGAACTGCCATCACAGGACCTCCTTCCCCATTCTACCTATGTAGTTGGTGCCGACATGGACCACGACTACTGGATCCTCCCCCTCCCACCGCAAGTTCCTCCCCAGCCCAGAGTAGATGTCCCGAACACTGACACCGGGCTGGCTTCAGAGAACAGTGTCTAATCGCCTGATGACATTATCCTCATCTGCGACTACATGTGTCTTTTCTCCCCCCCCCCCAACCCCCACTTGAATGTTCCATGAACCACAGTGCCGTAGACATTTTACTAATCATCCCTACAGTCAAGGGAGCCAAGAATCTCGTACCTGATGGACAGGGACAAGGGTTAAGGTTCCAGCAGTGAATCATAGAATCTCCACAGTGCAGAAAGAGGCTATTCGGCCCATCAAGTCTACAGCGACACTTCGAAAGACAGGCCCAATCCCCCGCCCTGTAATCCCACCCCAAAGGGCAATTTAGCACGGCCAATTCACCTAAAGTGCACATCTTTGCACTGTGGGAGGAAACCGGAGCACTTAGAGGAATCCCACAGAGGCCCGGGGAGAACGTGCAAACTCCACACAGACAGTTACCAGAGGTCGGAATCGAACCCGGGTCCATGGCACTGTGAAACAGAAGCGCTAAGTACTGTGCCACCGTGCCGCCCTCCGATCCCTCTCCCTGCCTCACTTGCAGTCACATCCTCTTGTCCCAGCCCACCGACAGAATTTAAGGCAGTTAATCTAAGGAGCGTGACAGCCTCCTGAAACAATGAATCCAGGTAACTCTCCCGCTCCCTGATCTGTCGCAATGCCTGAAGCTCGGACCCCAGCTCACTAACTCTGAGCCGAAGTTCCTCGAGCAACCAACATTTGCTACAGACGCGGTTGCTACAAACCACAATGGGGTCCAGGTGCTCCCACATGTTGCAGCTGCAGAACATCACCTGGCCCTGTATCCCTATATTTTTTTTTTTTTTAAGTGTCCAATTCTTCTTCCAATTTAGTGTGACCAATCCACCTACCCTGCATAAAAGCAAATAAAATGCTGGAATCTGAAACCAAAAGAGAAATTGCTGGAAAATCTCAGCAGGTCTGGCAGCATCTGTAAAAAGAGAAAAGAGCTAATGTTTCGAGTCCAGATGACCCTTTGTCAAAGCTAAAAGGCCGAGAAAGTGGGAGATATTTACACTGTAGGGTGAGGGAATGAAAGATGAGTCATAGCCACAGAAACCAAGGGAAGAGAGTGCTAATTTTGATTTGATTTTGATTTGATTGACTTATTGTCACATGTATTAGTAAACAGTGAAAAGTATTGTTTCTTGCATGCTCAACAAACAATGCATACCGTACATAAGGAAGGAAGGAGAGACTGCAGAATATAATGTTACAGTTATAGCAAGGTATAGAGAAAAGAGCAACTTAATACGAGGTGGGTCCATTCAAAAGTCTGATGGCGGTAGGGAAGAAGCTGTTCTTGACTCGGTTGGTACGTGACCTCAAACTTTGGTATCTTTTTCCTGACGGAAGAAGGTGGAAGAGAGTATGTCTGAGGTGCGTGGGGTCCTTAATTATGCTGGCTCGGGAATTATAGACAAAGTCGATGGATGGGAGGCTGGTTTGCGTGATGGATTGGGCTACATTCACATTTCCTGCGGTCTTGGGCAGAGCAGGCTCCATACCAAGCTGTGATACAACCAGAAAGAATGCTTTCTATGCTGCATCTGTAGAAGTTGGAGAGAGTCGTAGGTGACATGCCAAATTTCCTTAGTCTTCTGAGAAAGTAGTCGTTGGTGGGCTTTCTTAACTCGGCATTTTTTTGGGGGGTTGTGGTGGGGTTGGGGGGGGGGGGGTGCCAGGACAGGTTGTTGGTGATCTGGACACCTAAAAACTTGAAGCTCTCGATCCTTTCTACTTTGTTCCCATTGATGTCGACAGGGGCATGTTCTCCACTACGCTTCCTGAAGTTGATGTCAATCTCCTTCGTTTTGTTGACATTGAGGGAGAGATTATTGTCGTCGCACCAGTTCACCAGATTCTCCATCCCATTCCTGTACTCTGTCTCGTCATTGTTTGAAATCTGACCCACTACTGTGGTGTCATCAGCAAATTTGAAAATCGAGTTGGAGGGGAATTTGGCCACACAGTCATAGGTGTATAAGGAGTATAGTAGGGGGCTGAGGACACTGCCTTGTGGGGCAACGGTGTTGAGGATGATCGTGGAGGAGGTGTTGTTGCCTATCCTTGCTGATTGTGGCCTGTGAGTTAGAAAGTTCAGGATCCAGTCGCAGAGGGAGGAGCCAAGGTCAAGGCAACAGAGTTTGGAGATGAGTTTTGTAGGAATTATGGTGTTGAAGGCTGAGCTGTAGTCGATAAATAAGAGTCTGACATAGGTGTCTTTGTTATCTATGTGTTCCAGGGTAGAGTGCAGGGCCATGGAGATGGCATCTGCTGTGGACCTGTTGTAGCGGTAGGCGAACTGTAGTGGATCAAGGCAATCCGGGAGGCTGGAGTTGATTCGTGCCATGACTAACCTTTCGAAGCACTTCATGATGATGGATGTTTGAGCCACTGGACGATAGTCATTAGGGCACGCTGCTTGGCTTTTTTTTGGTACAGGGATGATAGTCATCTTCTTGAAGCAGATAGGGACCTCAGATTGTTGCAAAGAGAGGTTGAAGATGTCTGCGAACACCCCCGCCAACTGATCCGCACAAGACCCGAGTGCCCATCCAGGTACCCCATCCGGGCCAGTGGCTTTTCCATGGGTTGACCTTCGAGAAGGCTGCTCTTGACGTCTGCAGTGGTGATCTCAGATACAAGTTTAGGGCAGCACGGTAGCATGGTGGTTAGCATAAATGGTTCACAGGTCCAGGGTCCCAGGTTCGATTCCCGGCTGGGTCACTGTCTGTGCGGAGTCTGCACGTCCTCCCCGTGTGTGCGTGGGTTTCCTCCGGATGCTCCGGTTTCCTCCCACAGTCCAAAGATGTGCGGGTTAGGTGGATTGGCCATGCTAAATTGCCCGTAGTGTCCTAAAAAGTAAGGTTAAGGGGGGGGGTTGTTGGGTTACGGGTATAGGGTGGATACGTGGGTTTGAGTAGGGTGATCATTGCTCGGCACAACATCGAGGGCCGAAGGGCCTGTTCTGTGCTGTACTGTTCTATGTTCTAAGTTCATCCGCGGCTTCTGAGGTGGAGGGCTCGCTCTCGCTGACCTCTTGCTCAAAGCAGGCATAGAATAGGAGGGATGCATTGGAGCCGGTGATTTTACATGCCTTCATCTTCATCTAATGGCCACAGAAACCAAGGGGAAAGAGTGCTAATGGACGTCCCCGGAGCAAATAAAAGGTGTGAAAGGCCAAACGGCAGGGTTAACGAAAATCAGAGGGTAAACTGTGACAGATGTAGATGTGGGGGGAGGGGGGAAGCAAAGGGCAGAAAAGGTAAGGAAAGGGGGGATAAGATAGAGGAAAAGAGTGTGAAATGAATGAAAACAAAGAGGTTGAAATGGGGTAGAGCTGATCATCTGAATGATTCGGAAGGATTTGCTCCTGTTCACAATGCCTGGGGACACCTACCCTGCACATCGATTTGTGTTGTGGGGGTGAGACCCATGCAGACGGGGAGAATGTGCAAACTGCTCACAGACAGTGACCCGGGGCCAGGATTGAATCCAGGCCTCAGCGCCGTGAGGCAGCAGTGCTAACCACTGCGCTGCCCTGCATCTCTATTCTGCACAATAATTTGTTTAGAATTTCAATGAATTTTTACTTCCACCACTAGTCTTTGCTTCTCGCATTTTCCATTCCTCTACCAAAGTCAGAAAGGCAGAAGAGAAAGTCTCACCTACCATTCATCTCGTCTGTGACCCATCCATACCCCCACCTCAGTGTCTCCTCCTGAATCTGTTTAATCGCCGTCTCCTCGTCATTTAGCCCATTAAGAGACAAGAGCTCATTGTGCGAGATCTACACTGATCTCCGTCTCTCCTAAGTCAATACGTCCCTTCCCGAGGAGGTTGGGGAACGGCTTACCGGCCAGATCCTCTCGTTGGGCGTCCCGAGCACCCGAAGCACACAGCAGAGCTGCTCAATGTCGTTCTCGCCGGGGAAGAGCGGGGAGTTGTTCAGGAGTTCCCCGAATATGCAGCCCACGGCCCTGGAGGGAGCAGAACCACAGGAGGAGTGAGCAAATCGCTCGATGGTTCCCACTTCAGCCAACACCCCCCCCCGCCCCCAAACTCGGCTGACCAGCAGGAGGTGCGCTGGTGTTGCCTGTCATAGCTGCTGCACAGCCAACCCTCCCACCCAGCCAACCCCAACCCACCAGGCAATGCTGCACCCAAGGGGCTCTTGCGTCAGCCTTATCCACCCTGGGAGTGTTTGATAGGGTCAGTGTAGAGGGAGCTTAACACTGTATCTAACCCCGTGCTGTACCTGTCCTGGGAGTGTTTATTGGGGACAGTGCAGAGGGAGCTTAACTCTGTATCTAACCCCGTGCTGTACCTGTCCTGGGAGTGTTTGATGGGGACAGTGTAGAGGGAGCTTTACTCTGTATCTAACCCCGTGCTGTACCTGTCCTGGGAGTGTTTGATGGGGACAGTGTAGAGGGAGCTTCACTCTGTATCTAACCCCCGTGCTGTACCTGTCCTCAAAGTGTTTGATGGGGACGGTGTAGAGGGAGCTTCAATCTGTATCTAACCCCGTGCTGTAGCTGTCCTGGGAGTGTTGATGGGGACAGTGTAGAGGGAGCTTTACTCTGTATTAACCCCGTGTTGTACATGTCCTGGGAGTGTTTGATGGGGACAGTGCAGAAGGAGCTTTACTTTGTAAAACACTTGTCCTTTTTGTGAGGTTGCTGGAACAGAGAAAGATGCATCTTACCAAAGATCCACACCTTCGTCATATTTACGAGCTCCATAAAGTAGCTCCGGGGCTCGGTACCAACTGCAATATAAGAAAAAAGTGGAACTCAATGCACCACGTATCCTGTCCAGGTTCTCCATCATGTACCCCATACCCAGTGCGGTACTATGCTCAACCAGTCTGTTCCTGTTCCAAAATTAAAACAGAAAATGCTGAATAAACCTTGCAGGTCTGGCAGCATCTGCTGCGAGAGAAACATGTTTCACGTTTAGAGTCCGCATGACTCTTCTTCTGAGCTGAAGGGGGAACGAAATGTGATGGGTTTTACAGGTGGCGAGGGGAGTGGAGGAGGTGAGGCAGAATAGCCCAGGGAGAGGTCGGAGCGAAGGAGACAAATATGTCATGGAGACAAGACAAAGGGGGTGCTAATGGTGGCATTGAGGGCGAAAGAAGGTGCTTATAGTGGCATAAAAATAGGGTCAGTGAAAACAAAACAAAACAAAAGAACAGATGCCTTGTGGGAGGTTCTTTTGCATTGAGATAAAGAAAGAAATCAAAAACACGGGGTCAAGGTGGAGGAAGAGGTTCACAGTCCAAAGTTGCTCGTTTTCGGTTTCTGGGAGCTTCCTGCGATGTGCGGCAGTGGTTAGCACTGCTGCCTCACAGCGCCAGGGACCCAGGCTCAATTGCGGCCTTGGGTGACTGTGCAGAGTTTTCACGTTCCCCCCGTGTCTGCGTGGGTTTACTCCGGGTGCTCCGGTTTCCTCCCACAATCCAAAGATGTGCAGATTAGGTGGGGTTACAAGGATAAGGTGGTTCTGAGGGCCGGTGCAGTCTCAACAGGCCGAATAGCCTCCTTCTACACTAGGAATTCTATGGAATTGGGTGTTTTATTTCCTCCATTACAGAGAGTGACTGGTCTCCCAGAAGTACGAGTAGCTTGTGAAGGGATTTGGGAGTAACTGAGCTTGTGAATAGGACCAGCGAAATGCAGGTTCTTTCTGTCTCCCCTCTCTCTCACCGTGTAGCCACTTGATGGCTGTAGAGTCTGTCGCCTTCATTTGAGAAAACCCGCGCGAGGCCGAAATCAGCGATTTTCAGATGCCCTGTTGAACTAATGAGCAGGTTAGCCGGCTTCAGGTCCTGCAAGAAAGGAAGGGACAGATTATAAACTCCATCATCCCAATAGCAAGGAAAACCCGTCTCATCAAGGGGAGCGAGAGGGGTTCCAGAGGAATGGCGTGGGGTGGGGGGCCGGAAATACTCCCTCCGGACTCGCCGTCCTCTGTGTTGCAGCTCAGAGTGCAGAGCAATTCTGTGCCGACCCTCCAACCGTCCGCTGTGGTCCACCTCCGACCACCCGCCTCTCTCCTCCCAGTGCCCCCAATGGCACGGCGCTCCCTTAGCCCTGACCTTCCGATGGCACGGTGCTCCCTTAGCCCTGACCCTCCGACAGCACGGTGCTCCCTCAGCACTGACCCTCCGACAGTGCGGTGCTCCCTCAGCCCTGACCCTCCGACAGCACGGTGCTCCCTCAGCACTGACCCTCCGACAGTGCGGTGCTCCCTCAGCCCTGACCCTCCGACAGCACGGTGCTCCCTCAGCCCCGACCCTCCGACAGCACGGCGCTCCCTCAGCACTGACCCTCCGTCAGTGCGGCGCTCCCTCAGCACTGACCCTCCGACAGCACGGTGCTCCCTCAGCCCCGACCCTCCCACAGTGCAGCGCTCCCTCAGCACTGACCCTCCGACAGCAGGGTGCTCCCTCAGCCCTCACCCACCGACAGCACGGCGCTCCCTCAGCCCTGACCCTCCGACAGCACGGCGCTCCCTCAGCACTGACCCTCCGTCAGTGCGGTGCTCCCTCAGCCCCGACCCTCCCACAGTGCGGCGCTCCCTCAGCACTGACCCTCCGACAGCAGGGTGCTCCCTCAGCCCTCACCCACCGACAGCACGGCGCTCCCTCAGCCCTGACCCTCCGACAGCACGGCGCTCCCTCAGCCCTGACCCTCCGACAGCACGGAGCTCCCTCAGCCCCGACCCTCCGACAGCGCGGTGCTCCCTCAGCCCCGACCCTCCGACAGCGCGGTGCTCCCTCAGCCCCGACCCTCCGACAGCACGGTGCTCCCTCAGCCCCGACCCTCCGACAGCGCGGTGCTCCCTCAGCCCCGACCCTCCGACAGCACGGTGCTCCCTCAGCCCCGACTCTCCGACAGTGCGGCGCTCCCTCAGCCCTGACCCTCCGACAGTGCGGCGCTCCCTCAGCACTGACCCTCCGACGGCATGGTGCTCCCTCTCCCCAACCCTCCGACGACACAGTGCTTCCTCTGCCCCGACCAACGGTGCACGCTTCCTCCGACCCACCCCTCCATAGGACCATAAGACATAGGAGCAGAATTAGGCCACGGCCCATCAAGTCTGCTCAGCCATTCAATCCTGGCTGATATTTTCTCATCCCCATTTTCCTGCCTTCTCCCCATAACCCCTGATCCCCTTATTAATCAAGAACCTATCTATCTGTGGAAGTAGTTGAGTCGGAAACATTAGAGACCTTTATGGCTGTTGGATGGGTACATGGACTACGGTAGAATGATGAGGTGTAGATTAATTTGTTCTTAATCTAGGACAAAAGTTCAGCACAATATCCTGGGCCGAAGGGCCTGTTCTGTGCTGTATTTTTCTATGTTCTATCTCTGCCTTAAAGACACTCAGTGAATTGGTCTCCACAGCCTTCTGCGGCAAAGAGTTCCACAGATTCACCACCCTCTGGCTGAAAAAAATCCTCATCTCTGTTTTAAAGGATCGTCCCTTTAATCGGAGATGGTGTACTCTGCTTCTAGTTTTTCCTACAAGTGGAAACATCCTCTCCAAGTCCACTCTATCCAGGCCTCGCAGTATCCTGTAAGTTTCAATAAGATCCTCCCTCATCCTTCTAAACTCCGAGTACAGACCCAGAGTCCTCAACCGTTCCTCATACGACAAGTTCTTCATTCCAGGGATCATTCTTGTGAACCTCCTCTGGACCCTGTCCATGGTCAGCACATCCTTCCTTAGATACGGGGCCCAAAACTGCTCACAATATTCCAAATGGGGTCTGACCAGAGCCTTATACAGCCTCAGAAGTACACCCCTCGTCTTGTATTCTCACCCTCTTGACATGAATGCTAACATTGCTTTTGCCTTTTTAACTGCTGACTGAACCTGCACATTAACCTTAAGAGAATCGTGAACAAGGATTCCCAAATCCCTTTGTGCTTCTGCTTTCTGAAGCATTTCCCCATTTAGAAAATAGTCTATGCCTAAATTCCTCCTTCCAAAGTGCATAACCTCACACTTTTCCACATTGTATTTCATTTGCCACTTCGTTGCCCATTCTCCTAGCTTGTCCAAATCCTTCTGCAGCCCCTCTGCTTCCTCAATACTACCTGTCCCTCTACAGATCTTTGCATCATCTGCAAACTTACCAACAATGCCTTCAGTACCTTCTTCCAGATCATTAATGTATATTGTAAAAAGGTGTGGTCCCAGCACAGACGTGCTCCCTCCGCTCCGACCCGCCCTCTGTGTCACTCCCGACCACGTGGGCTCTCCTTCCACATCCCTGCTACCCCTTCCGCGTCTCTCTTTCCCCCCCCGCCCGCCCAACTCCAGCGCTCCCTCCAACCACGCTGCCGCTCCCTCAGCACTGACTGTGGCGTCTCCTCAGTGCTGACATCCGACAGTGCGGCGCTCCATCAGTACTGACCATATGATAAGGAGCGGGGGGAGGGATTGAAATGAGAACAGGTGGGGCCAGGAAGCAGTATCTCACCCTGTGCATGATGGAGTTCAGGTGGCAGAAGGTCACCCCTTTGAGCAGCATCATCATGTAGCCTTTGACCTGTGACTCGGTGAGGGGCCAGTCGGAGTTGCGGATGACCTCTGACAGGTCGGAGAGCATGTACTCGAAGACCAGCACGAATCCCGTCCCATGGGGGAAGACATCCTTCAGCTTCACCACCTGCAGCGGGCAGAGGAAGCAACCTGAGCATTGCTGTGACTTCTACTGTAACAGATCCGAAAACACGTGACAGGAGCGTCAATCAGGCAAAGCAAATTAACAGGCAGCCACACGAGGAGATAGCGGTGTTTTATATACTTCTCATCACCAGAAGGGAAGTGTGTGAAGACAGTCAGTCTATGTTACACTGCGGCCTGTGAACACAGCACAATACACACAGCTCTGCTGCCTGTGTGCCTCAAGCTACCCGCCATTTATATCTGCCTTCAGATGCCTTGTTTTGCCTTAACGCGAGACATATTAACACCGTCCCAATGAGTGGTCAGTGGATTTATATCATTCTAAAAGCACATGTTGCACAGCAGTGGTCGAACTGCCTGGAAGCAAGATTAAGTACATCTACGATATGGTGAACAGCCTTAGATCAGGTGACTTGACATTAAGCGACTTGGACTGTCAGTACATTGACATTTGGACACTGTCCCCATCAAACACTCCCAGGACAGGTACACCACGGGGTTAGATACAGAGTATCTGCGGTCAGCCTAATTTGAAGGTGTACCTGCGAAGGAGACCCAAGGAGTTTGAGTGAAGGCAAACATCCAGCAGAGGGCAGCAGAGCAGAGCTACTGATCAGCTGTTCTGGGGAAATTTGCATACCTGCAGTGCGGTCAGCCTAATTTGAAGGTGGTTTGTGGAGGGGCTGTTGTCAAGTGACAGTTAAAACCCGAAACACTTCGTCAGTGTTTCCCACCCTACCTCCTCCTCTAACCAAAAAAAAAACCCCCACTGTCGTTCGGAAGCGAGAGCAGGGGCCTGTCGTGAAGGCGAGTGAGTGCCTTTAAATTTGCTTACCTTTCAGCGGGAGCAGGGTTTGAGGGAATATCAGGTAAGCTCTTCCTTTATTTTTATTTTTCTTGTTTTTTTTTTTAAATCTAGAGGTGATGTTAGGGAAGGCAGTACAATGCTCCTCCTGCAGAATGTTTGAGGTGAGGGACACCATCAGTGTCCCTGCTGATTTAATCTGTGGGAAGTGCACCCAACTCCAGCTCCTCAAAAACCGTGTTAGGGACCTGGAGCTTGAGCTGGATGAACTTCGGATCATTCAGGAGGCAGAGGGGGTCATAGATAGGAGCTTCAGGGAAGTAGTTACACCAAAGACTGGAGATAGATGGGTAACTGTAAGAGGGACTGGGAAGAAGCAGTCAGTGCAGGGACCCCCCTGTGGTCGTTCCCCTGAGTAACAAGTAGACCGTTTTGGATACTTGTGGGGGGGGGGGGGGGGGGGGGGGGGGGGGGGACGACGACTTACCAGGGGTAAGCCATAGGGTACGGACCTCTGGCACGGAGTCTGTCCCTGTTGCTCAGAAGGGAAGGGGGGAAAGGAGTAGAACATTAGTAATTGGGGACTCAATAGTCAGGGGCACAGATAGGAGATTTTGTGGGAGCGAGAGAGACTCACGTTTGGTATGTTGCCTCCCAGGTGCAAGGGTACGTGATGTCTCGGATCATGTTTTCCGGGTCCTTAAGGGGGAGCAGCCCCAAGTCGTAGTCCACATTGGCACTAACGACATAGGTAGGAAAGGGGACAAGGATGTCAGGCAGGCCTTTAGGGAGCTAGGATGGAAGCTCAGAGCGAGAACAAACAGAGTTGTTATCTCTGGGTTGTTGCCCGTGCCACGTGATAGTGAGATGAGGAATAGGGAGAGAGAGCAATTAAACACGTGGCTACAGGGATGGTGCAGGTGGGAGGGATTCAGATTTCTGGATAACTGAGGCTCTTTCTGGGGAAGGTGGGCCTCTGTAGACAGGATGGTCTACATCTGAACCTGAGGGGCACCAATATCCTGGGGGGGAGATTTGTTAGTGCTCTTTTGGGGGGTTTAAACTAATTCAGCAGGGGCATGGGAACCTGGATTATAGTTTTGGGGTACGGGGGATTGAGAGTATAGAGGTCAGGAGCACAGATTTGACTTCGCAGGAGGGTGCCAGTGTTCAGGTAGGTGTTTTGAAGTGTGTCTACTTCAATGCCAGGAGTATACGAAATAAGGTAGGGGAACTGGCAGCATGGGTTGGTACCTGGGACTTCGATGTTGTGGCCATTTCAGAGACATGGATCGAGCAGGGATAGGAGTGGTTGTTGCAGGTTCCGGGGTTTAGGTGTTTTAGTAAGCTCAGAGAAGGGGGCAAAAGAGGGGGAGGTGTGGCGCTGCTAGTCAAGGACAGTATTACGGTGGCGGAAAGGATGCTAGATGGGGACTCTTCTTCCGAGGTAGTATGGGCTGAGGTTAGAAACAGGAAAGGAGGTCACCCTGTTGGGAGTTTTCTATAGGCCACCTAATAGTTCTAGGGATGTCGAGGAAAGGATGGCGAAGATGATTCTGGAAAAGAGCGAAAGTAACAGGGTAGTTGTTATGGGAGACTTTAACTTTCCAAATATTGACTGGAAAAGATATAGTTCGAGTACATTAGATGGGTCGTTCTTTGTACAATGTGTGCAGGAGGGTTTCCTGACACAATATGTTGACAGGCCAACAAGAGGCGAGGCCATATTGGATTTGGTTTTGGGTAATGAACCAGGCCAGGTGTTAGATCTGGAGGTAGGTGAGCACTTTGGAAACAGTGACCACAATTCGGTGACCTTTACGTTAGTGATGGAAAGGGATAAGTATACCCCGCAGGGCAAGAGTTATAGCTGGGGGAAGGGCAATTATGATGCCATTAGACATGACTTAGGATGTGTAGGTTGGAGAAGTAGGCTGCAAGGGTTGGGCACACTGGATATGTGGAGCTTGTTCAAGGAACAGCTATTGCATGTTCTTGATATGTATGTACCAGTCAGGCAGGGAGGAAGGGGTCGAGCGAGGGAACCGTGGTTTACCAAAGAAGTGGAATCTCTTGTTAAGAGGAAGAAGGAGGCCTATGCGAAGATGGCGTGAAGTTTCAGTTGGGGCGCTTGATAGTTACAAGGAAGCGAGGAAGGATCTAAAGAGAGAGCTAAGACGAGCAAGGAGGGGACATGAGAAGTCTTTGGCAGGTAGGATCAAGGAAAACCCAAAAGCTTTCTATAGGTATGTCAGGAATAAAAGAATGACTAGGGTAAGAGTAGGGCCAGTCAAGGACAGTGGTGGGAAGTTGTGTGTGGAGGCTGAGGAGATAAGCGAGATACTAAATGAATATTTTTCGTCAGTATTCACTCAGGAAAAAGATAATGTTGTGGAGGAGAATGCTGAGACCCAGGCTATTAGAATAGATGGCATTGAGGTGCATAGGGAAGAAGTGTTGGCAATTCTGGACAAGGCGAAAATAGATAAGTCCCCGGGGCCTGATGGGATTTATCCTAGGATTCTCTGGGAAGCCAGGGAAGAGATTGCTGAGCCTTTGGCTTTGATTTTTATGTCATCATTGGCTACAGGAATAGTGCCAGAGGACTGGAGGATAGCAAATGTGGTCCCTTTGTTCAAGAAGGGGAGTAGAGATAACCCCGGTGACTATAGGCCGGTGAGCCTCACGTCTGTTGTGGGTAAAGTCTTGGAGAGGATTATAAGAGATACGATTTATAATCATCTAGATAGGAATAATATGATTTGGGATAGTCAGCATGGTTGTGTGAAGGGTAGGTCATGCCTCACAAACCTTATCGAGTTCTTTGAGAAGGTGACTGAACAGGTAGACGAGGGTAGAGCAGTTGATGTGGTGTCTATGGATTTCAGTAAAGCGTTTGATAAGGTTCCCCACGGTCGTCTATTGCAGAAAATACGGAGGCTGGGGATTGAGGGTGATTTAGAGATGTGGATCAGAAATTGGCTAGTTGAAAGAAGACAGAGGGTGGTGGTTGATGGCAAATGTTCAGAATGGAGTTCAGTTACGAGTGGCGTACCACAAGGATCTGTTCTGGGGCCGTTGCTGTTTGTCATTTTTATAAATGACCTAGAGGAGGGCACAGAAGGTTGGGTGAGTAAATTTGCAGACGACACTAAATTCGGTCGAGTTGTACACAGTGTGGAAGGATGTTGCAGGTTACAGAGGGACATAGATATGCTGCAGAGCTGGGCTGAGAGGTGGCAAATGGAGTTTAATGTAGAGAAGTGTGAGGTGATTCACTTTGGAAAGAATAACAGGAATGCGGAATATTTGGCTAATGGTAAAATTCTTAGCAGTGTGGATGAGCAGAGGGATCTCGGTGTCCATGTACATAGATCCCTGAAAGTTGCCACCCAGGTTGAAAGGGTTGTGAAGAAGGCCCATGGTGTGTTGGCCTTTATTGGTAGAGGGATTGAGTTCCAGAGCCATGAGGTCATGTTGCAGCTGTACAAAACTCTGGTCCAGCCGCATTTGGAGTATTGCGTACAGTTCTGGTCGCCTCAGTATAGGAAGGACGTGGAAGCTTTGGAACGGGTGCAGAGGAGATTTACCAGGATGTTGCCTGGTATGGAGGGAAAATCTTATGAGGAAAGGCTGATGGACTTGAGGTTGTTTTCGTTAGAGAGAAGAAGGTTAAGAGGTGACTTAATAGAGGCATACAAAATGATCAGAGGGTTAGATAGGGTGGACAGTGAGAGCCTTCTCCCGCGGATGGAGGTGGCTAGCACGAGGGGACATAGCCTTAAATTGAGGGGTAATAGATATAGGACAAACGTCAGAGGTAGGTTTTTTACGCAAAGAGTGGTGAGGCCGTGGAATGCCCTACCTGCAACAGTAGTGAACTCGCCAACATTGAGGGCATTTAAAAGTTTATTCAGGGCAGCACGGTAGCATGGTGGTTTGCATAAATGCTTCACAGCTCCAGGGTCCCAGGTTCGATTCCCGGCAGGGTCACTGTCTGTGCAGAGTCTGCACGTCCTCCCCGTGTGTACGTGGGTTTCCTCCGGGTGCTCCGGTTTCCTCCCACAGTTCAAAGATGTGCGGGTTAGGTGGATTCGCCATGCTAAATTGCCCGGAGTGTCCTAAAAAGTAAGGTTGGGGGGGGGGGGGGTTACGGGTATGGGGTGCATACGTGGGTTTGAGTAGGGTGATCACTGCTCAGCACAACATCGAGGGCCGAAGGGCCTGTTCTGTGCTGTACTGTTCTATGTTCTAAGCATATGGATCATAATGGCATAGTGTAGGTTAGATGGCCTTTAGTTTTTGACTTCCCATGGTGCAACATCGTGGGCCGAAGGGCCTGTACTGCGCTGTATCGTTCTATGTTCTAAAGCTTCCTCTACACTGTCCCCATCAAACACTCCCAGGACAGGTACAGCACGGGGGTAGATACAGAGTAAAGCTCCCTCTACACTGTCCCCATCAAACACTCCCAGGACAGGTACAGCACGGGTTTAGATACAGAGTAAAGCTCCCTCTACACTGTCCCCATCAAACACTCCCAGGACAGGTACAGCACGGGGTTAGATACAGAGTAAAGCTCCCTCTACACTGTCCCCATCAAACACTCCCAGGACAGGTACAGCACGGGGTTAGATACAGAGTAAAGCTCCCTCTACACTGTCCCCATCAAACACTCCCAGGACAGGTACAGCACGGGGTTAGATACAGAGTAAAGCTCCCTCTACACTGTCCCCATCAAACACTCCCAGAACAGTACAGCGCGGGGTTAGATACAGAGTAAAGCTCCCTCTACACTGTCCCCATCAAACACTCCCAGAACAGGTACAGCGCGGGGTTAGATACAGAGTAAAGCTCCCTCTACACTGTCCCCATCAAACACTCCCAGGACAGGTACAGCACGGGGTTAGATACAGAGTGAGGCTCGCTCTTTAAGATACTCACATACTGATTATCTTCAATTTCCTGAAGAGCTTTGATCTCCCGCAGTGCCTGGTTCGGAATGCCATCCTCCAGCTTCCGCAGAGCCACTTTCTTCAGGGCGACAGTCTCACCTGTCTGAGGAACAAAATGAAGAAACTGAGCAGAATGCTGAGGACCTGTGACATATCTCTACTCGCCCACAAGGTTGCAGATATTGTTCAGTGAATGCTGTGGGTCGAATCCCCACTCCTGAACATTAAGCAGGAGATCAGAGGGTCAGTGCTGAGGGGGCGTCACACTGTCCGAGGGTCAGTGCTGAGGGAGCGCCGCACTGTCGGAGGGTCAGTGCTGATGGAGCACCGCACTGTCGGAGGGTCAGCGCTGAGGGAGCACCGCACTGTCGGAGGGCCAGTGCTGAGGGAGCGCCGCACTGTCGGAGGGTCAGTACTGAGGGAGCATCGCACTGTCGGAGGGTCAGTGCTGAGGGAGCGCCGCACTGTCGGAGGGTCAGTGCTGAGGGAGCGCCGCACTGTCGGAGGGTCAGTGCTGAGGGAGCGCCGCACTGTCGGAGGGTCAGTGCTGATGGAGCGCCGCCCTGTCGGAGGGTCAGTGCTGAGGGAGCGGCGCACTGTCGGAGGGTCAGTGCTGAGGGAGCGCCGCACTGTCGGAAGGTCAGTGCTGAGGGAGCGCCGCACAGTCGGAGGGTCAGTGCTGAGGGAGCGCCGCACTGTCGGATGGTCAGTGCTGAGGGAGCGTTGAACTGTCGGAGGGTCAGTGCTGAGGGAGCGGTGCACTGTCGGAGGGTGAGTGCTGATGGAGCGTCGCATTGTCGGAGGGTCAGTGCTGAGGGAGCACTACACTGTCGGAGGGTCAGTGCTGAGGGAGCGCCGCACTGTCGGAGGGTCAGTGCTGAGGGAGCACCGCACTGTCGGAGGGTCAGTGCTGAGGGAGCGCCGCACTGTCGGAGGGTCAATGCTGAGGGAGCACCACACTGTCGGAGGGTCAGTGCTGATGGAGCGCCAGTGCTGATGGAGCGCCGCACTGTCGGAGGGTCAGTGCTGAGGGAGCACCGCACTGTTGGAGGGTCAGTGCTGAGGGAGCACCGCACTTTCGGAGGGTCAGTACTGAGGGAGCGCCGCACTGTCGGAGGGTCAATGCTGAGGGAGCGCCGCACTGTCGGAGGGTGAGTGCTGATGGAGCGCCAGTGCTGATGGAGCGCCGCACTGTCGGAGGGTCAGTGCTGAGAGAGCCCCGCACTGTCGGAGGGTCAGTGCTGAGGGAGCACCGCACTGTCGGAGGGTCAGTGCTGATGGAGCGCCGCACTGTCGGAGGGTCAGTGCTGAGGGAGCGCCGCACTGTCGGAGGGTCAGTGCTGAGGGAGCGGCGCACTGTCGGAGGGTCAGTGCTGAGGGAGCGCCGCACTGTCGGAGGGTCAGTGCTGAGGGAGCGCCGCACTGTCCAAGGGTCAGTGCTGAGGGAGCGCCGCACTGTCCAAGGGTCAGTGCTGAGGGAGCGCCGCACTGTCGGAGGGTCAGTGCTGAGGGAGCGTCGCATTGTCGGAGGGTCAGTGCTGAGGGAGCACCGCACTGTTGGAGGGTCAGTGCTGAGGGAGCACCGCATTGTCGGAGGGTCAGTGCTGAGGGAGCGCCGCATTGTCGGAGGGTCCGTGCCGAGGGAGCGCCGCACTGTCCGAGTGTCAGTGCTGAGGGAGCGCCGCACTGTGGGAGGGTCAGTGCTGAGGGAGCACCGCACTGTCGATGGGTCAGTACTAAAGGGTACGGAGTTTTTTTTCGGTGGTTTGCGGGTATCTGGGGGGGTTTGAAGTATTTGGGGGGGATTTGGGGTTTTCCCAGGTACATGCTGGTATTGAGTGGGGGTTTGAGGGGATTCAGTCGATATCCTGGGAGGTATATGGGCAGGTTGGAGTCTTGATGGCATCCAGGGGAGAGTGTAACGGAGTTGAAGTATGGATGAAATGCTCTGGAGTATCCTCGGTAAGGGGGGTGGGGGGTAGCGCTTTGACTGGGGGATGGGTTCTGGGAGTTTGATGGGGTTCTGGGGGTTGGATGGGGTTCTGGAGGTTTGATAGGGTTCTGGGGGTTGGATGGGGTTCTGGAGGTTTGATAGGGTTCTGGGGGTGGGTTTTAGGGGTTTGATGGGGTTCTAGGGGTGGGTTTTGGAGGTTTGATGGGGTTCTGGGGGGTGGGTTTTGGGGGTTTGATGGGGTTCTGGGGGGTGGGTTTTGGGGGTTTGATGGGGTTCTGGGGGGTGGGTTTTGGAGGTTTGATGGGGTTCTGGGGGGTGGGTTTTAGGGGTTTGATGGGGTTCTGAGGGATGGGTTTTGGAGGTTTGATGGGGTTCTCCGGGGTGGGTTTTGGAGGTTTGATGGGGTTCTGGGGGGTGGGTTTTGGAGGTTTGATGGGTTCTGGGGGGTGGGTTTTGGGGGTTTGATGGGGTTCTGAGGGGTGGGTTTTGGGGGTTTGGTGGGGTTCTGGGGGTGGGTTTTGGGGGTTTGATGGGGCTCTGGGGGGTGGGTTTTGGGGGTTTGATAGGGTTCTGGGGGGTGGGTTTTGGGGGTTTGATGGGGTTCTGGGGGTGGGTTTTGGGGGTTTGGTGGGGTTCTGGGGGTGGGTTTTGGGGGTTTGATGGGGCTCTGGGGGGTGGGTTTTGGGGGTTTGATGGGGCTCTGGGTGATGGGTTTTGGGGGTTTGATGGGGCTCTGGGGGGTGGGTTTTGGGGGTTTGATGGGGTTCTGGGTGATGGGTTTTAGGGGTTTGATGGGGTTTTAGGGGTTTAATGGGTTCTGGGGGGTGGGTTTTGGGGTTTGATGGGGTTCTGGGGGGTGGGTTTTAGGGGTTTGATGGGTTCTGGGGGGTGGGTTTTAGGGGTTTGATGGGGTTTAAGGGTTTGATGGGGTTCTGGGGGGTGGGTTTTAGGGGTTTAATGGAGTTCTGGGGGTGGGTTCTGGGTTCTTGGGGTTTGATGGGGTTCTGGGGGATGGGTTCTGGAGGTTTGATGGGGTTCTGGGGGGTGGGTTTTTGAGGTTTGATGGGGTTCTGGGGGGTGGGTTTTGGGGGTTTGATGGGTTCTGGGAGTTTGATGGGGTTCTGGGTTTTGGGGGTTTGATGGGGCTCTGGGGGGTGGGTTTTGGGGGTTTGATGGGGTTCTGGGGGCTCTGCAGAAAGGGGTTGGGGGCGCGAGGGGAGGCGGGGCGCGAGGGGAGGCGGGGCGCGAGGGGAGGCGGGGCGCGAGGGGAGGCGGGGCGCGAGGGGAGGCGGGGCGCGAGGGGAGGCGGGGTGTTAGGAGCCTTTCTGGGCGATACGTTTTGGGTGTGGCCCAGGGGTTTGGAGGCTTTACGGAGGTTTGGGGTGGTGTTAAGGGGGTTGGGGTTGGAGGGGCCAAGGGGGTTGGGGGGCCAAGGGGGTTGGGGGGCCAAGGGGGTTGGGGGGCCAAGGGGGTTGGGGAGGCCAAGGGGGTTGGGGGGGGGCTAAGGGGGCTAAGGGGGTTGGGGGGGCTAAGGGGGTTGGGGGGGCTAAGGGGGTTGGGGGGGCTAAGGGGGCTGGGGGGGCTAAGGGGGCTGGGGGGGCTAAGGGGGTTGGGGGGGCTAAGAGGGTTGGGGGGGCTAAGGGGGTTGGGGGGGCTAAGGGGGTTGGGGGGGCTAAGGGGGTTGGGGGGGGTTGGTGGGGTTGGGGGGGGTTGGGGGTGTTGAGGGGGTGGGGGGGTTGAGGGGGGATTGGGGGAGTTGAGGGGGGGATTGGGGGAGTTGAGGGGGGATTGGGGGAGTTGAGGGGGGATTGGGGGAGTTGAGGGGGGATTGGGGGAGTTGAGGGAGGATTGGGGGAGTTGAGGGGGGATTGGGGGAGTTGAGGGGGGATTGGGGGAGTTGAGGGGGGATTGGGGGAGTTGAGGGGGTATTGGGGGAGTTGAGGGGGGTTTGGGGGAGTTGAGGGGGGTTTGGGGAGTTGAGGGGGGATTGGGGGAGTTGAGGGGGTTGGGGGAGTTGAGGGGGTTGGGGGAGTTGAGGGGGTTGGGGGAGTTGAGGGGGTTGGGGGAGTTGGGGGAGTTGAGGGGGTTGGGGGAGTTGAGGGGGGTTGGGGGAGTTGAGGGGGGATTGGGGGAGTTGAGGGGGTTGGGGGAGTTGAGGGGGTTGGGGGAGTTGAGGGGGTTGGGGGAGTTGAGGGGGTTGGGGGATTGAGGGGGTTGGGGGTGGGGTGAGGGGCTTTTGGGGGGGGGGGGCGTTGAGGGTCGGTTACTGGAGTTGACGCCAGGCTCCGCCGCTTCACCTCAATGTGTTTGGCCTTGAAGACGATGCCATGAGCTCCCTCGCCGACCCGGCCCAGGATGTTGTATTGCTCCATCACCAGGAGGCCTGTGGCCTGCGAGCTGGGCCGCGGGTCACCATGACGACCAGAGCCTGGGACGGGGCGGGGCGGGGCCTGGGCTGGTCTGAGAATGACGTCACCTCGCTCCTCTGTCACCTGTGACGTCAGTGAGTCCGCGCTGCTGAAAACATCATCGTTTTGAAACTGCACGCTCCTGCGTGACGTAACCGCGTCTTCGCTCCGGGCTACGTCACCTCTTTTCCAGGACTGATGACATCACGACGCATGCTCAGCATCAGCCACTTCCAGAACGCCCCGCCCCCAGTCCTATTTTTTTCGCCCTTAAAGGGACACACACACCCCCCACCCCAGGGATCAAACTCATCACTGAATTCATCACCACCACTGGGGTTCAAGTGGATGCGATAAGGGCGCAGTCAGCTTGGTTACAATGGCCTCTATGGCTCAGCATAACACCAACAGCCTGGGTTCGATTCGCGATCTGGGCTGAGGGAGATGCTCCCCTCCCCCAGAGTGGGAGGCCACGGGCAAACCACCAATACCAAAGAAAAGAATTGAAAAATGAAATGAAAACCGCTTATTGTCGGAATTAGGCTTCAATGAAGTTACTGTGAAAAGCCCCTAGTCGCCACATTCCGGCACCTGTTCGGGGAGGCTGGTACAGGAATCGAACCGTGCTGCTGGCCTGCCTTCATATGTTTTCAAAGCCAGCGATTTAGCCCAGTGTGCTAACAGCCCCATATCGCCCCAAGACCGGCTCGGGGTGAAGAGTCAGCCGACAACAAGCATAGGAGCTGGCATCCGGGGGCAGCACGGTTCCACAGTGGTCAGCACTGCTGCCTCATAGAACATACAGTGCAGAAGGAGGCCAGTCGGCCCATCATAGCACTAGGGACCCGGGTTCGATTCCACCTTAGGGGCTGTCTGTGTGGAGTCTGCACGTTCTCTCCCATCCCCCCCCCCCTTCCAGATTTTTACAAATTCATTTACGGGATGTGGCCGTCGCTGGTTCGTCCGGCATAGTGGACAGCACGAGTGGACAGCACTGTAGCGTCACAGCGCCAGGGTCCCAGGTTCAATTCCCGGCTTGGGTCACTGTCTGTGTGGAGTCTGCACGTTCTCCCCGTGTGTGCGTGGGTTTCCTTCGGGTGCTCCGGTTCCCTCCCACAGTCCGAAGGTGTGCAGGTTAGGTGGATTGGCCAATGATAAATTGCCCGTAGTGTCCAAAAAGGTTAGGAGGGGTTATTGGGTTACGGGGATAGGGTGGAAGTGGGGGATTAAGTGGGTCGGTGCAGACTCGATGAGCCAAATGGCCTCCTTCTGTACTGTATGTTCCATGTTCTATTTATTGTCCATCCCTAGTAGCCCTTCAGAAAGTGGTGGTGGGTTGCCTTCTCGAACCACTGAAGTACAACTACTAAGGAGGGTGTTCCAGGATTTTAACTCAGCAACAGTTAACGAGCAGCCAAAATATTCCCAAGTCAGGATGGTGAGTGACTTGGAGGGAAACCAGGTGGTAATCGATGCTCTTGTTTCTTCCCACAGTCTGGCATGTTAGGTGGCCATGATTAATGCACAGGGTTAAGGGGATAGG
Organism: Scyliorhinus canicula; assembly: GCF_902713615.1. Lineage (NCBI taxonomy): Eukaryota > Metazoa > Chordata > Chondrichthyes > Carcharhiniformes > Scyliorhinidae > Scyliorhinus > Scyliorhinus canicula. The sequence goes on from NC_052166.1 coordinate 6,860,676, forward strand.
TCGGGGTGGGCGAGTGAGTGCACCTGGGTAGGGTGTTATTTCAGAGGGTCGGTGCAAACTCAATGGGCCAAATAACCTCACTCTGCACTGTAGGGATCCGAGGGATGTCACCAGGACCACAGGACATGTGACATAGCATGACATAGAACATTTACAAAAAACAACTCACATTCTTTAACCTGCGAGAAACATTCGCTCCCCCAACCCCCGTCCCCGCATGGCACCTGGCGGGGTGAGGGGGGTTATTGAACCCCCCGTCAGGCAGTTGACGGCACAGCTCCCAATGGCAGAGCGATGGGAATGGGTGCTGAAGAGGCCTGAATTGGAGGAGCGCAAAGATCTCAGAGGGTTGTAGGAAATTATAAAGATAGGGGAAGAGGATGTAGAGATAGGGAGAGTTGTAGGGGCCGGAGGAGGTTCCAGAGATTGGGAGGGTTGTAGGGAGTGGCAGAGGTTACAGAGATAGGGAGAGTTGTTGGGGCGGAGGAGGTTACAGAGATAGGGACGGCTGTAGGGGCTGGAGGAGGTTACAGATATAGGGAGGGTTGTAGGGGGTGGAGGAGGTTACAGACAGGGAGGGTTGTAGGGGTTGGAGGAGGTTACAGAGATAGGGAGGTTTGTACGGTCTGGAGGAGGTTACAGATATAGGGAGGGTTGTAGGGGCTGGAGGAGGTTACAGACAGGGAGGGTTGTAGGGGTTGGAGGAGGTTACAAAGATAGGGAGGGTTGTAGGGTCTGGAGGAGGTTACAGAGATAGGGAGGGTTATAGGGGTTGATGGAGGTTACAGAGATAGGGAAGGTTGTAGGAGCTGGAGGAGGTTACGGAGATAGAGAGGGTTGTAGAGGCTGGAGGAGGTTATAGAGATTTGGGGGGGTTGGAGGGGCTGGAGGAGGTTACAGAGATAGGGAGAGTTGGAGGGGCTGGAGGAGGTTACAGAGAAAGGGTGGGTTGTAGGGGCCGGAGGAGGTTACAGAGATAGGGAGGGTTGTAGGGGCTGGAGGTGGTTACAGAGATAGGGAGGGTTGTGGAGGCTGGAGGTGGATGCGGAGATTGGGAGGGTTGTGGAGGCTGGAGGTGGTTGGGGAGATAGGGAGGGTTCTGGATGCTGGAGGAGGTGACAGAGATAGGGAGGGTTGTGGAGGCTGGAGGTGGTTGCGGAGATAGGGAGGGTTGTGCAGGCTGGAGTAGGTTGGGGAGATAGGGAGGGCTGTGGAGGCTGGAGGTGGTTGGGGAGATAGGGAGGGTTGTGGAGGCTGGAGGTGGTTGGGGAGATAGGGAGGGTTGTGGAGGCTGGAGGTGGCTGGGGAGATAGGGAGGGTTGTGGAGGCTGGAGGAGGTTGGGGAGATAGGGAGGACTGTGTAGGCTGGAGGTGGTTGGGGAGATAGGGAGGGTTGTGGAGGCTGGAGGTGGTTGCGGATATAGGGAGGGTTGTGGAGGTTGGAGGTGGTTGCAGAGATAGGGAGGGTTGTGGAGGCTGGAGGTGGTTGGGGAGATAGGGAGGGTTGTGGAGGTTGGAGGTGGTTGGGGAGATAGGGAGGGTTGTGGAGGCTGGAGGTGGTTGGGGAGATAGGGAGGGTTGTGGAGGCTGGAGGGGGTTGGGGAGATAGGGTGGGTTGTGGAGGCTGGAGGTGGTTGGGGAGATAGGGAGGGTTGTGGAGGTTGGAGGTGGTTGGGGAGATAGGGAGGGTTGTGGAGGCTGGAGGAGGTTGGGGAGATTGGGAGGGTTGTGGAGGCTGGAGGTGGTTGGGGAGATAGGGAGGGTTGTGGAGGTTGGGGAGATAGGGAGGGTTGTGGAGGCTGGAGGTGGTTGGGGAGATAGGGAGGGTTGTGGAGGTTGGGGAGATAGGGAGGGTTGTGGAGGCTGGAGGTGGTTGGGGAGATAGGGAGGGTTGTGGAGGCTGGAGGTGGTTGGGGAGATAGGGAGGGTTGTGGAGGCTGGAGGTGGTTGGGGAGATAGGGAGGGTTGTGGAGGCTGGAGGTGGCTGGGGAGATAGGGAGGGTTGTGGAGGCTGGAGGTGGCTGGGGAGATAGGGATGGTTGTGGAGGCTGGAGGTGGCTGGGGAGATAGGGAGGGTTGTGGAGGCTGGAGGTGGTTGGGGAGATAGGGAGGGTTGTGGAGGCTGGAGGTGGTTGCGGATATAGGGAGGGTTGGGGAGATAGGGAGGGTTGTGGAGGCTGGAGGAGGTTGGGGAGATAGGGAGGGTTGTGGAGGCTGGAGGTGGCTGGGGAGATAGGGAGGGTTGTGGAGGCTGGAGGTGGTTGGGGAGATAGGGAGGGTTGTGGAGGCTGGAGGTGGTTGGGGAGATAGGGAGGGTTGTGGAGGTTGGAGGTGGTTGGGGAGATAGGGAGGGTTGTGGAGGCTGGAGGTGGTTGGGGAGATAGGGGGGGTTGTGGAGGCTGGAGGTGGCTGGGGAGATAGGGAGGGTTGGGGAGATTGGGAGGGTTGTGGAGGCTGGAGGTGGTTGGGGAGATAGGGAGGGTTGGGGAGATAGGGAGGGTTGTGGACGTTGGAGGTGGTTGGGGAGATAGGGAGGGTTGTGGAGGCTGGAGGTGGCTGGGGAGATAGGGAGGGTTGTGGAGGCTGGAGGTGGTTGGGGAGATAGGGAGGGTTGTGGAGGCTGGAGGTGGTTGGGGAGATAGGGAGGGTTGTGGAGGCTGGAGGTGGTTGGGGAGATAGGGAGGGTTGTGGAGGCTGGAGGTGGTTGGGGAGATAGGGAGGGTTGTGGAGGCTGGTGGTTGGGGAGATAGGGAGGATTGTGGAGGCTGGAGGAGGTTGGGGAGATAGGGAGGGTTGTGGAGGCTGGAGGTGGTTGGGGAGATAGGGAGGGTTGTGGAGGCTGGAGGTGGTTGGGGAGATAGGGAGGGTTGTGGAGGCTGGAGGAGGTTGGGGAGATAGGGAGGGTTGTGGAGGCTGGAGGTGATTGGGGAGATAGGGAGGGTTGTGGAGGCTGGAGGTGATTGGGGAGATAGGGAGGGGCTTTCAAATTGTTGTGATCTGTCAGTCAATGCCCTGAACGGACAAAGTCCGAATCCTATCCCAACAAATCTCACCTTCAGCTAACAAGACTTGAAAAATATTTGCCATGCCCTGTGGGCTCTCAGTCGTTGCCCCAAGTGGTTTAATCACGAGATTTCCCTCCTCCCCAGAGCAGGAATCGACCTGAAATTAACAATATTTTCTAAAACCCGGAAGTAGCAGAAATTCTCTGAAAGTTTTGGAAAGTGAAAGTGTGGAGGCTGCAGACACTCGCAACTACACCCGGGACAGGTAAGATGTAAACATACCCTTTGTCATCCAGATAATCGTCAGACAAGTTTCTCACATAGAGAAGAAAAAGTGTCTTGCTCTAGATTGGGAAACAAAACTGAGCGGCCATAAAAGTGGTTCCTTCCTTCCTGATTCCCAGAGCTTTGCTTTTCAAATTAAACTTCACTTTTAATTCATTTTTTTGAGTTCCAAAGAGCTGGGAGGACCAATTTCGCTTTGATTTTCTTAAACTTTCGATTTCATTATGCTTTTTAAAGAGTTCTCGGAGAAGGGAGGGCGGGGGGGGGAATAAATCTCTGCATGTCATAGATACTGACATTTACTCACAGAAATGAGTTAATTTAAGAATGATGTCCACTTATTCTTCGCCCATACTGAGTGGAACTATTTGCATATTCAGCTTTGTCCCATGTCTATATGTCTCTAAATTAATTATTGTGCAAATTAGGGTGATGATTAAGTTGTGGTTTTATTGCAAAGGCCACAATCAAACTACACGAGGATTATTTGTATGTATGTAGATTGATATTAGTGAGTTTAGCATGTTCATCAACAAACTGCTGTACTAACATCCTCTGTACCTCACAACTCCATGCACCCTCATCTTATCCTGTCACAATCACGAACCCCCCACCCCCCCAGCCCAACCAATCACATTGTCAGAGGGCCAGTGCTGAGGGAGTGACACACTGTCGGAGGGCCAGTGCTGAGGGAGCGCCGCACTGTTGGAGGGCCAGTGCTGAGGGAGTGCTGCACTGTCGGAGGGTCAGTGCTGAGGGAGCACAGTCCTGTCAGAGGTTCAGTGCTGAGAGAGTGCCGCACTGTCAGAGGGTCAGTACTGAGGGAGCGCACACTGCCAGAGGGTCGATACCAAGGGAGTGCCGCACTGTCGGAGAGTCAGTACTGAGGGAGCGCCACACTGTCGGAGAGTCAGTGCTGAGGGAGCGCCACACTGTCGGAGGGTCAGCACTGAGGGAGCGCCGCACTGTCGGAGGGTCAGTACTGAGGGAGCGACGCACTGTCAGAAGTTCAGTGCTGAGGGAGCGTCGCACTCTCGGAGGGCCAGTACTGAGGGTGTGCCGCACTGTCGGAAGGTCAGTACTGAGGGGGTGCAGCACTGTCAGAGGGTCGGTACTGAGGGAGCGCCGCACTGTCGGACGGTCAGTGCTGAGGGAGCGCCGCACTGTCAGGGGTCAGTACATAGGGAGTGCCGCACTGTCAGAGGGTCAGTGCTGAGAGAGCGCCACACTGTCAGGGTTAGTGCTGTGGGAGCACAGCACTGTCGGAGGGTCAGTGCTGAGGGACGCTGCGCAGTCAGGGTCAGTGCTGAGGGAGCACCGCACTGTCAGAGGGTCAGTACTGAGGGAGTGCTGCACTGTCGGAGGGTCAGTGCTGAGGGAGCGCCGCACTGTCGGAGGGTCAGTGCTGAGGGAGCACTGCACTGTCAGAGGGTCAGTATTGACGAGTGCTGCACTGTTGGAGGGTCAGTATTGAGGGAGTGCTGCACTGTCGGAGGGTCAGTGCTGAGGAAGCACTGCACTGTCGGAGGGTCAGTATTGACGAGTGCTGCACTGTTGGAGGGTCAGTATTGAGGGAGTGCTGCACTGTCGGAGGGTCAGTGCTGAGGAAGCACTGCACTGTCGGAGGGTCAGTGCTGAGTGAGCGCTGCAATGTTAGGGGGTCAGTACTGAGTGAGCGCCGCACTGTCGGAGGGTCAGTATTGAGGGAGCACCGCACTGTCGGAGGGTCAGTATTGAGGGAGTGCTGCACTGTCGGAGGGTCAGTGCTGAGGGAAATGGGATAGGAGAGGCGGAAGACCATCCCAACATCCCTCAATCAGCATCACTAAAAAGCTGCTGATCCTTAATATTTTCCCATGCTCTCTGTGGGATCTTCCTGCGTACAATCCGAGTGGCCCAGATTCCATCATTCAAGCGCTGACCAGGCTTAGAGAATGTGCTCCATTGGCTCAAAGGCTTTTTGGGGATAAAAGGTGACCCAATCTTGTTGGACTGTGCACTCCGAACGTTCCACCTCGTTTCCAACCATACCTGATACCTGGCCGAAGGGGCTGCCAACAGCAAGGCCCCCAGGGCACGAGTGACCAGATTATGTCGTCATCAGTAAGCCGTGATCTTATGCTCTGTTTCAGAATTCTCCCCTGTCCGTTGTCCGTGCTGTCTGGCAGGAAGATGTCCATGAGAAGGCGGATCCAGCTGAAGGTCATACTTCTGGGAAACTCCGGGTAGGTTTTATGCACAGGGTCGGGAATCCTGACTAACCACCTTGTGTACCTCAGGGGAATTATATGCAGTGATACATGGTGCATTATATAATATATACAGTATTATTAAATAATATCGATATCGTTGTACCCAGTGATGCATGTGTGCTATTATATAATATAGAACATAGAATTTACAATGCAAGAGGAGGCCATTCGGCCCATCAAGTCTGCACCGGTCTTTGGAAAGAGCGCCCCTCCCAAGCCCCACACCCCCACCCTATCCCCGTAACCCCACCCAACCTTTTTGGCGCAATTTATCCTGGCCAATCCATCTAATCCGCACATCTTTGGACTGTGGGAGGAAACCGGAGCACCCGGAGGAAACCCACGCGGACACTGGGAGGACGTGCAGACTCCGCACAGACAGTGATCCAAGCCGCGAATCGAACCTGGAACCCTGGAGCTGTGAAGGAGACACATCCTGAGTGCGTGAGCACATCCAGAGTGGGAATTGGAACTTGGTAATTCGGTGCAGAGTGGGAAAAGGTGCTTTTCCCCTAATGCTTTGTTCTCTTTCTTCTGGCCTGTAACTGTTAATCTGCAGGGAGAGAACCAGAGTGCATCCTGGGAAGGTAAGTGATTTTTATTTTTATTACCTTTTCAAATTGTGTTTGGGGGGGGGGGGGAACTATAAGTGACATCACAGTAAAGTTGTGACCTGATTGGCTGGTTGGGAATCTGTTAAATTTGAAAAAAAAAATATTGCAAAAAAAAATCTATTTGATTAACTAGATAGTGGAGTAACTAAACCTGAGGGCATTGATCGGTATTTAGCATTTAATTTTACAGTGAAAATCATCTAGCGACAGGGCCATATAGTTAATTGTAACTTAATCTACCAATAATTCAAATGTTTATTTTAAATTAATTAACTAGTGCTTAAATGTCACTCAGCGGGGTGCAGTGCTCCAACTGTGAGATGTGGCAGATCTGTGACACTTCCAGCGTTCTGGTCAACTACATCTGCAGTAAGTGTAACCAATGGCAGCTCCTCACAGACCACGTGGTTTGGTTGGAGCAGCAGTTGGATGCACTTAGGAGCATGCAGGTGGCGGAAAGCATCATAGATAGCAGTTATAGAGATGTGGTCACACCCAAGGTGCAGGCAGAGAGATGGGTGACCACCAGAAGGGGCAGGCAGTCAGTGCAGGAATCCCCTGTGGTTGTCCCCCTCTAGAACAGGTATACCCCTTTGGATACTGTCGGGGGGGGGGGGGGGGGGATAGCCTATCTGGAGAAAGCAGCAGCAGCCAGAGCAGTAGCACCATGGCTGGCTCTGATGTTCAGCAGGGAGGGTCAAAGCGCAGAAGAGCAATAGTCATAGGGGACTCGATAGTCAGGGGCACAGATAGGCGCTTCTGTGGACGTGAAAGAGACTCCAGGATGGTATGTTGCCTCCCTGGTGCCAGGGTCCAGGATGTCTCCGAACGGGTAGCGGGCATCCTGAAGTGGAGGGCAAACAGGCAGACGTCGTTGTACATATTGGTACTAACGACATAGGCATGAAGGGGCATGAGGTCCTGCAGCAGAAGTTCAGGGAGCTAGGCAGAAAGTTAAAAGACAGGACCTCTAGGGTTGTAATCTCGGGATTACTCCCTGTGCCACGTGCCAGTGAGGCTAGAAATAGGAAAATAGAGCAGCTGAACACGTGGCTAAACAGCTGATGTAGGAGGGAGGGTTTCCATTATCTGGACCACTGGGAACTCTTCCGGGGCAGGTGTGGCCTGTATAAGAAGGACGGGTTGCATCTAAACTGGAGAGGCATAAATATCCTGGCCACGAGGCTTGTCACACGGGAGGGTTTAAACTAGTATGGCAGGGGGGTGGGTACCGGAGCAATAGGTCAGAAGGTGAAAGCATTGAGGGAGAACTAGGGAATAGGGCCAGTATGGCTCTGAGGCTGAGCAGACAGGGAGATGTTGCTGAAAACAGCAGGTCTGGTGGCCTGAAGTGCATATGTTTTAATGCAAGAAGTATTACGGGTAAGGCAGATGAACTTAGAGCTTGGATTAGTACTTGGAACTATGATGTTGTTGCCATTACAGAGACCTGGTTGAGGGAAGGACAGGATTGGCAGCTAAACGTTCCAGGATTTAGGTGTTTCAGGCGGGATAGAGGGGGATGTAAAAGGGGTGGCAGAGATGCGCTACTGGTTAGGGAGAATATCACAGCTGTACTACGGGAGGACACCTCAGAGGGCAGCGAGGCTGTATGGGTAGAGATCAGGAATAAGAAGGGTGCAGTCACAATGTTGGGGGTGATAGAGGAGCAGATAGGTAGACAGATTTTGGAAAGGAGTAAAAGCAACAGGGTTGTTGTGATCGGAGACTTTAACTTCCCCAATATTGACTGGGAGTCACTTAGTGTTAGGGGCTTGGATGGGGCAGAGTTTGTAAGGAGCATCCAGGAGGGCTTCTTAAAACAAAATGTAGATAGTCCAATATGTAGATAGGCTGTACTGGACCTAATATTGGGGAATGAGCCCGGCCAGGTGGTAGAAGTTTCAGTAGGGAGCATTTCGGGAACAGTGACCACAATTCAGTAAGTTTTAAAGTGCTGGTGGACAAGGATAAGAGTGGTCCTAGGGTGAATGTGCTAAATTGGGGGAAGGTTAATTATAACAATATTAGGCGGGAACTGAAGAACCTAGATTGGGGGAGGATGTTTGAGGGTAAATCAACATCTGACATGTGGGAGGCTTTCAAATGTCAGTTGAAATGAATTCAGGACCGGCACGTTCCTGTGTGGAAGAGGATAAATACGGCAAATTTCAGGAACCGTGGATAACGAGAGATATTGTAGGCCTCGTCAAAAGAAAAAGGAGGCATTTGTCAGGGCTAGAAGGCTGGGAACAGACGAATCCTGTGTGGAATATAAGGAAAGTAGGAAGGAACTTGAGCAAGGAGTCAGGAGGGCTAAAAGGGGTCACGAAAAGTATTTACAAATAGGGTTAAGGAAAATCCCAAGGCTTTTTACACATACATAAAAAGCAAGAGGGTAGCTAGGGAAAGGGTTGGCTCACTGAAGGATAGGCAAGGGAATCTATGTGTGGAGCCAGAGGAAATGGGTGAGGTACTTGATGGAACCATCAATTCAGCGAACACGTGTAGTTGGATCTGAACAGGGGCTTTAATACACTTACAACAGAGCCAGCCTATTCGTCGTTGAACTCCAGATGACTGCAGGCTGGCTCTTTATACATCGGTCCCAGGGGGAGGAGTCCTGGGCGGAGCCAAGGGAGGAGCCCAGTACAAACTCTCGCGTACTCCCAGAGCGACTCCCCCTGGTGGTCGGATAGTGCAACTGCACTTACAATGGTGGATAGTGAACATATGTACACGGAGTTATATTGGCAACTATATATAGTGTGAAACACATTCACCACAGTACTAAATGAATACTTTGCATCAGTATTCACCAAAGAGAAGGAATTGGGGGATGTTGAGTCTGGAGAAGGGTGTGTAGATAGCCTGGGTCACATTGAGATCCAAAAAGATGAGGTGTTGGGCGTCTTGAAAAATATTAAGGTATATAAGTCCCCAGGGCCTAATGGTACCTACCCCAGAATACTGAAAGAGGCTGGAGCGGAAATTGCTGAGGCCTTGACAGAAATCTTTGGATCCTCACTGTCTTCAGATGATGCCCCGGAGGACTGGAGAATAGCCAATGTTGTTGCTTTGTTTAAGAAGGGTAGCAAGGATAATCCAGGGAACTGCAGGCCGGTGAGCCTTACATCAGTGGTAGGGAAATTACTGGAGAGAATTCTTCGAGGCACGATCTACTCCCATTTGGAAGCAAATGGACGTACAGTAGTCCCCCGTTATACCGCACTCCGCGATATACCGCGGGGGAGCTTATGGACCCCAACTGTCAGTTGTGTCAATTTCAGCGGCCGGCTGATTATTTCAGTGAGAGAGAAGCTTCCCTCTCTGGATCAAAGTGAGCCGGCCGCTGAAATTGACACTGCCGGCTGCTCTCTCCCTCCAATCGGAAACATTAAAACTTAAAAGTTGGATTGGAGGGAGAGAGCAGCGGGCAGTGTCAATTTCAGCGGCCGGCTCACTTTGATCCAGAGAGGGAAGCTGCTCTCTCACTGAAACAATCAGCCGGCCGCTGAAATTGACACTGCCGAGGGGGGGGCGGGTGTTGGGGGGGGAGAAGAGGGGGGGCGGGTGTTGGGGGGGGACAAGAGGGGGGGCGGGTGTTGGGGGGGAGAGGAGGGGGGGCGGGTGTGGGGGAGACCCCCCTGTGGGTGTGGGGGAGACCCCCCTGTGGGTGTGGGGGAGACCCCCCCCTGGGGGTGTGGGGGAGAGAGGGGGGCCCTGCGGGTGTTGCGGGAGAGAGGGGGGCCCTGCGGGTGTTGGGGGGGCGGGTGTGGGCGGGTGTGGGGGAGACCCCCCTGTGGGTGTGGGGGAGACCCCCCTGGGGGTGTGGGGGGAGAGGGTGGACCTGCGGGTGTTGGGGGAGAGAGGGGGCCCTGCGGGTGTTGGGGGGGGAGAGGAGGGGGGCGGGTGTTGGGGGGGGGGAGAGGAGGGGGATGGGTGTGGAGGGGGGCGGGTGTGGGGGAGACCCCCCTGTGGGTGTGGGGGAGACCCCCCTGGGGGTGTGGGGGAGACCCCCCTGGGGGTGTGGGGGAGAGAGGGGGGCCCTGCGGGTGTTGCGGGAGAGAGGGGGGCCCTGCGGGTGTTAGGGGGGGAGAGGTGGGGGGGGGGGGGGGGGGGGGGGGGGCGGGGGGGGGGGCGGGTGTGGGGGAGACCCCCCTGGGGGTGTGGGGGAGACCCCCCTGGGGGTGTGGGGGAGAGAGGGTGGACCTGCGGGTGTTGGGGGAGAGAGGAGGGCCCTGCGGGTGTTGGGGGAGAGAGGGGGGCCCTGCGGGTGTTGGGGGACGGGGGAGGAGAGAGGGGGGAGCGGGCGAGCCGGAGGGTGTGGGGAGGGGGCGAGCCGGAGGGTGTGGGGGGACAGGGGGCGAGCTGGACGCTGTGGGGGAGAGCAGGAGGGTGTGGGGGAGAGGGGGAGAGGGAGCGAGCCGGAAGGTGTGGGGGGAGAGGGGGCGAGCTGGACGCTGTGGGGAGAGCAGGAGGATGTGGGGGGGAGAGGGAGTGAGCCGGAGGGTGTGTGGGGAGAGGGGGCGAACCGGAGGATGTGGGGGGAGAGGGGGCGAGCCGGAGGGTGTGGGGAGGGGGCGAGCCGGAGGATGTGGGGGGAGAGGGGGCGAACCGGAGGGTGTGGGGGGAGAGGGGCGAGCCGGAGGGTGTGGGGGGGAGAGGGGGCGAGCCGGAAGGTGTGGGGGGAGAGGGGGCGAGCCGGAGGGTGTGGGGGGAGAGGGGGCGAGCCGGAGGGTGTGGGGGGAGAGGGGGCGAGCCGGAGGGTGTGGGGGGAGAGGGGCGAGCCGGAGGGTGTGGGGAGGGGGCGAGCCGGAGGATGTGGGGGGAGAGGGGGCGAACCGGAGGGTGTGGGGAGAGAGGTGGCGAGCCGGAGGGTGTGGGGGGGAGAGAGGGCGAGCCGGAAGGTGTGGGGGGAGAGGGGGCGAGCCGGAGGGTGTGGGGGGAGAGGGGGCGAGCCGGAGGGTGTGGGGGGGAGAGAGGGCGAGCCGGAAGGTGTGGGGGGAGAGGGGGCGAGCCGGAGGGTGTGGGGGGAGAGGGGGCGAGCCGGAGGGTGTGGGGGGAGAGGGGGCGAGCCAGAGGGTGTGGGGGGGAGAGGGGGCGAGCCGGAAGGTGTGGGGGGGAGAGGGGGCGAGCCGGAGGGTGTGGGGGGAGAGGGGTCTAGTTGGAGGATGTGGGGGGAGAGGGGGCAAGCCGGAGGTAAAAAAAAGAAATTGACACTGCCGGCTGCTCTCTCCCTCCAATCAGAAACATTAAAACTTAAAAGTTGGATTGGAGGGAGAGAGCAGCGGGCAGTGTCAATTTCAGCGGCCGGCTGATTTCAGTGAGAGCAGCTTCCTTCTCCGGATCAAAGTGAGCCGGCCGCTGAAATTTTAATTGGATCCACGATGGGGGTTTTAAATTTATTTAAAAATCTATGCTAGCGCTTCCCATTGTGAGTCTACGGGGGTCTGACCTCTCCCCCCGCCCCCCCGTAGACTCACAATGGGAAGCGCTAGCATAGATTTTTAAATTAAATTTAAAACCCCCATCATGGATATCCGCGGCTCGGATACAACGCGGGTGGCTGTCTTGGACCCCAACACCCGCGTTATAAAGGGGGACTACTGTATTAGCGAGAGGCAGCATGGTTTTGTGAAGGGGAGGTCATGTCTCACTAACTTGATTGAGTTTATCGAGGAGGTCACAAAGATGATTGATGCAGGTAGGGCAGTGGATGTTGTCTATATGGACTTCAGTAAGGCCTTTGACAAGGTCTCTCAGACTGATACAAAAGGTGAAGTCACACGGGATCAGGGGTGAGCTGGCAAGGTGGATACAGAACTGGCTAGGTCATAGAAGGCAGAGAGTAGCAGAAAAGCAGATGCTTTTCTGATTGGAGGGCTGTGACTAGTGGTGTTCCGCAGGGATCAGTGCTGGGACCTTTGCTGTTCATAGTATATATAAATGATTTGGAGGAAAAGGTAACTGGTTTGATTAGTAAGTTTGCGGACGATACAAAGGTTGATCGAATTGCGGATAATGTTGAGGACTGTCAGAGGATACAGCAGGATTTAGATCGCTTGGAGACTCGGGCAGTGAGATGGCAGATGGAGTTTAATCTGGACAAATGTGAGGTAATGCATTTTGGAAGGTCTAATGCAGGTAGGGAATATACAGTGAATGATAGAACCCTCAAGAGTATTGACAGTCAGAGAGATCTAGGTGTACAGGTCCACAGGTCACTGAAAGGGGCAACACAGGTGGAGAAGGTAGTCAAGAAGGCATACGGCATGCTTGCCTTCATTGGCCGGGGCATTGAGTATAAGAATTGGCAAGTCATGTTGCAGCTGTATAGAACCTTAGTTAGGCCACACTTGGAGTATAGGGTTCAATTCTGGTCGCCACACTACCAGAAGGATGTGGAGGCTGTAGAGAGGGTGCAGAAGAGATTTACCAAGATGTTGCCTGGTATGGAGGGCATTAGCTATGAGGAGAGGTTGAATAAACTCGGTTTGTTCTCACTGGAACGGCGGAGGTTGAGGGGCGACCTGATAGAAGTCTACAAAATTAGGAGGGGCATAGACTGAGTGGATAGTCAGAGGCTTTTTCCCAGGGTAGAGGGGTCAATTACTAGGGGGCATCAGTTTAAGGTGCGAGGGGCAAGGTTTAGAGGAGATGTACGAGGCACGTTTTTTACACAGAGAGTAGTGGGTGCCTGGAACTCGCTGCCGGAGGAGGAGGTGGAAGCAGGGACGATAGTGACGTTTAAGGGACATCTTGACAAATCCTTGACAAAGGATGGACCATGTGCAGTCCAAAGATGTGCGGGTTAGGTGGATTGGCCATGCTAAATTGCCCGTAGTGTCCTAATAAAAGTAAGGTTAAGGGGGGGGTTGTTGGGTTACGGGTATAGGGTGGATACGTGGGTTTGAGTAGGGTGATCATGGCTCGGCGCAACATTGAGGGCCGAAGGGCCTGTTCTGTGTTGTACTGTTCTATGTTCTATGTTCTATGTTCTATGAATAGGAAGGGAATAGAGGGATACGGACCCCGGAAGTGTAGAAGATTTTAGTTTAGACGGGCAGCATGATCGGTGCAGGCTTGGAGGGCCGAAGGGCCTGTTCCTGTGCTGTACATTTCTTTGTCCTTTGTTCACTGTGCTACCGTGCTGCCCTAATATACAGTGTTATACTCAGTGACACACGGTGTGTTATTATATAATATATACCATGTTATACCCAGTGACGCACGCTGTGTTCTTATATGATGTCTGCAGTGTTATGCCCAGTAATTATGGTGCATTATATATTATATAGAGTGTTATACTCAGTGATGCACAATGTGTTATTATGTAATATCTACGTGTTATACCCAGTGATGCACAGTGTGTTATAGAATATATACCATGTTATACAAAGTGACGCACGTTGTGTTATTATATAATATACAGTGTTATACCCAGTGATGCATGGTGTGTTATATAATATATACAGTGTTATACCCAGTGACACATGGTGTGTTGTATAATATATACAGTTATACCCAGTGACGCATGGTGTGTTATATAATATATACAGTGTTATACCCAGTGACGCATGGTGTGTTGTATAATATATACAGTGTTATACCCAGTGACGCATGGTGTGTTGTATAATATATACAGTGTTATACCCAGTGACGCATGGTGTGTTGTATAATATATACAGTGTTATACCCAGTGACGCATGGTGTGTTGTATAATATATACAGTGTTATACCCAGTGACGCATGGTGTGTTGTATAATATATACAGTTATACCCAGTGATGCACAGTGTGTTATTTCCTATACAGTTAGGGGCTGGTTTAGCTCACCAGGCTAAATCGCTGGCTTTTAAAGCAGACCAAGCAGGCCAGCAGCACGGTTCGATTCCCGTACCAGCCTCCCCGGACAGGCGCCGGAATGTGGCGACTAGCGGCTTTTCACAGTAACTTCATTGAAGCCTACTCGTGACAATAAGCGATTTTCATTTCAGTTATACCCAGTGACGCATGGTGTTTTGTATAATATATACAGTTACTGTTGTTATTACATACGTACAGTGTTATACCCAGTGATGCACGGTGTGTTGTATAATATATACAGTTATACCCAGTGACGCACAGTGTTATTATATAATATATAGTGTTATACCCAGTGACGCACGGTGTGTTGTACATTATATATACAGTTATACCCAGTGACGCACTGTGTTCCCCATGGCTTCTGCTGCCATGCCCTTTTAGGGGATTGAGGTGGTGGGTGTTGGCGTCGCTGTCGAAGGAGCTTTGGCGAGTGGCTGCATTGCATCTTGCAGATCGAACACACTGATTCTGCTTCGCCCCACTGGCGGAGCGGGTGGATGTTGGAAGGTGGTGGTTAGCGTGTCAATCAAGCCGGGGCTGCTTTGCCATGGATGGAATACGAGATTGAACAAGGCTGCCTGAGCTTGGAGTTCCACGGTCTGGGAACGTGCCGGGTAACACCCCTTCTGTGACCTCTTTTATTTTCCACAGAGTGGGGAAATCGGCCCTCATGAACCTGTATGTGAACAAGCGATACACTAACTCGTACAAAGCGACAATCGGAGCGGACTTCCTGATCCGGGATGTCACCTTGGATGGCAAAAATATCACCGTGCAGGTTGGTAACGGGGATAGCAGCTCCCCCCGGGCACCCCCTACCTCTCCGTTTCTTACCACCCAGAACATGAGCAGAATAAAACTGGCGATGCCTGGAGGCCGAGGCGGGTGACTACTCTGCGAGCTCGGCCTCGGAGGTTTGGTGGGAGCTGGGCGGGGCAGCCCAGACCTGAGCCTGTTGAATTGGGGCTGGAGACCCTCGGTGCTAGGTGAAGGACGATTAAGGGGGCCACGTAACGTTTGTGCGCTGCCCGCGAGTGACAACAATCCGTCTGGCTTGCTCAGACGGGCGCGCCCACCTCCAATGTGCGAGGTTCCCAGTTTGAGGCTCGCTCCCGAGGCCTCTTGTGCGTCTGAGTCTGACCCCGCACCCAGGGAATACCACACTGCTGTAAGTGCTGTCTTCGGGAGAAATCTTTGAACCCATGTGCCCGTCAGCCCCAGCAAGATCCCCTGGCGCGTGTCTCGAAGACAACTCATTCGCACAATCAGCAAGGTGAGAATCTTGCTGTGCATGTCTTGTGTCTTGACTGCCATGTTTCGTACAGGGTTCAGAGAACCCCAAAGTGTATCATGGAGTTCACCTGACCCACAACTTTTACTAGATTGTGGTTATGGGGAGCACACGGGCCTACCTTAGAGGTGTGATGCACCAGAGAGCTAAAGTACTTAACAACTATCAACACCAACCCACCCCACAGATACAATACTCTATAAGTAAATCTTAATCCTTAATCAATAAGACAAAAGACCCTTTTAAACACAGAGATCAGGTTTAAATTCTCTACTGAGAGCAGTCAGCAGTTTGAAATCACCCAACTGATGTGGAGACAGTCTTTAGATTGCAGGGAGAGATCGTTATACAGCTCCTTGCTTTGCCTGCAGCTATCCAGCTCTCAAAACAAAACTAAAAACACCCTGTAGCTGCCTGCTCAAACACAAAGGTGAAAGACAGACAGCCCAGCTCCACCCACACTCTGACATCACTGCAGCTATTCGATAAACACCCATTTCTTTAAAGGTGCATCCACTACAGCTATTTAACAAACACCCAGTTCTTAAAGGTTCTCTCACATGACAGTGACAACAGTGACTGTGTGTCAATGATGTACTTTGTTTTGCTGAAAAACGTTGCGATATCTCTTGGGCATCAAATCTGCAAGGTAAATGTCTAGCGGAATGTTGAATCCGTTGCAGGATTGACGCCAAGACGTATTCAGGGCTGGCTACCAAAAGATATTTTGCAGGAGCTTTTTGAAGGAAGGGAGAGAGCGACAAGTCGAGAAGTTTAGGGAGGAATTTCAGAGCTAAAGCCCCGCCCCCTCCCCCACTCCAGGCAATTGAAGGCACGGCCGCCAATGGTGGAGCGATGGGAATCGGGAGGGGGTGGGGTATGCTCAAGAGGTTGGAAGTGGAGAAGCCGCTGCCTGGGGAAAGCGTGCAGCGTAATCAAAGACCCCTCCCACCCGGCTTACTCACTCTTCCATCTTCTTCCATCGGGCAGGAGATGTAAAAGTCTGAGAACACGCACGAACAGATTCAAAAACAGCTTCTTCCCCGCTGTTACCAGACTCCTAAGCGACCCTCTTATGGACTGATCTGATTTAACACTACACCCCTGTACGCTTCACCCGATGCCGGTGCTTATGTAGTTACATTGTGTACCTTCTGTTGCCCTATTATGTATTTTATTTTTTAAAGAATCTTCATGTACTAAATGATCTGTTAGAGCTACTCACAGAAAAATACTTTTCACTGCACCTCGGTACACGTGACAATAAACCAATCCAATCCAATCTCAGCGTGTTGGGGGAGGTTACAGAGATAGGGAGAGTTGTAGGGGCTGGAGGAGATTACAAGATAGGGAGGGTTGTAGGGGCTGGAGGAGGTTACAGAGATAGGGAGGGTTTTGGGGGCTGGAGGAGGTTACAGAGATAGGGAGGATTGTAGGGGCTGGAGGAGGTTACAGAGATAGGGAGGGTTGTAGGGGCTGAAGGAAATTACAGCGATAGGGAGGGTTGTAGGGGCTGGAGGAGATTACAGAGATGGGGAGGGTTGTAGGGGTTGGAGGAGGTTACAGAGATAGGGAAGGTTGTAGGGGCTGGAGGAGGTTACAGAGATAGGGAAGGTTGTAGGGGCTGGAGGAGGTTACAGAGATAGGGAGGGTTGTAGGGTCTGGAGGAGGTTACAGAGATAGGGAGGGTTATAGGAGCTGGAGAAGGTTACAGAGATAGGGAGGGTTGTCGGGGCTGGAGGAGGTTACAGAGATAGGGAGGGTTGTAGGGACTGGAGGAGGTTACAGCGATAGGGAGGGTTGTAGGGGCTGGAGGAGGTTGAAGAGATAGGCAGGGTTGTAAGAGGCTGAAGGAGGTTAAAGAGATAGGGAGGGTTGCAAGATGCTAGAGGAGATAATGGAGATGGGGAGATGGTACCATGGCCCCTTTAAGGATGGGTGGGCTCCACAGATCACGTGGGGTCAATTCTGCATTAGTGCGTAAACCCCGACCAATAGGGAGTTTGTGCGGGCCCTTGGGTGCAGGACCCTGGACGATGTGGTCCCCAGGGCCCGAGTGTTAAGACCAGTTGTGTGTTGTGTCACAGTTACTTAACTGCCGTTGCCTTACCTCAATAAACCCTTTTATTGATTACTGGAAGCCTTCAGCGTATGTCTTGAGCTGCCACATAGGCAACGAGGTGAAAATTTTCGATCACAGCTGGTCGTGAATCCCCGGAAGTTTTAAGACCATCAGGCTTAGGAGCAGAAGTCAGTCATTCGGCCCATCGAGTCTGCTCTGCCAATGAGATCCTGGCTGACCTGATGTGATAATTCTCGACTCCACTTTCCCGCTTTACCCCCCGTAACCCTCGACTCCCTCACTGATTAACAATCTGTCTCTCTCGGCCTTGAACATACTTAACGGCCCGGCCTCTACAGCTCTCTGCGGTAAAGAATTCCACAGATTCACTCCCCTCTGAGGGAAGAAATTCCTCCTCATCTCTGTTTTATATGGGCGACTCTGAGATTATGGGAATCCCATAGAAACCTGTAAAATTCGAACAGGACTGGACAGGGTACATAGAACATAGAACATTACAGCGCAGTACAGGCCCTTTGGCCCTCGATGTTGCACCGTCCTGTGAAACCCCTCTAAAGCCCATCTACACTATTCCCTTGTCGTCCATATGCCTATCCAATGACCATTTGAATGCGTTCAGTGTTGGCGAGTCCACTACTGTTGCAGGCAGGGCATTCCACACCCTTACTACTCTCTGAGTAAAGAACCTACCTCTGACATCTGTCCTATATGTATCTCCCCTCAATTTAAAGCTATGTCCCCTCATGCTGGACATCACCATCCGAGGAAAAAGGCTCTCGATGTCCACCCTATCTAATCCTCTGATCATCTTGTATGCCTCAATTAAGTCCCCTCTTAACCTTCTTCTCTTTAACGAAAACAGCCTCAAGTCCTTCAGCCTTTCCTCATATGATCTTCCCTCCATACCAGGCAACATTCTTGTAAATCTCCTCTGTACCCTTTCCAATACTTCCACATCCTTCTGATAATGTGGCAACCAGAACTGCACACAATACTCCAAATGCGGCCGCACCAGAGTTTTGTACAACTGCAACATGACCTCGTGGCTCAAACTCAATTCCTCTACCAATACAAGCTAACACACCGTACGCCTTCTTAACAACCCTCTCAACCTGGGTGGCAACTTTCAGGGATCTATGGACATAGACACCGAGATCTCTCTGCTCGTCCACACTACCAAGAATCTTACCATTAGCCCAGTACTCTGCCTTTCTGTTATTCCTCCCAAAATGAATCACCTCACACGTTTCTGCGTTAAACTCCATTTGCCACCTGTCAGCCCAGCTCTGCAGCTGATCTATGTCCCTCTGTAACTTGTAACATCCTTCTGCACTGTCCACAACTCCACCGACTTTAGTGTCATCTGCAAATTTACTCACCCATCCTTCTACACCCTCCTCCAGGTCATTTATAAAAATGACAAACAGCAATGGCCCCAAAACAGATCCTGTGGCACACCACTAGTAACTGGACACCAGTCAGAGCATTTCCCATCAACCACCACTCTAGCCAATTTCTGATCCAAACTGCTAAATCACCCTGAATCCCATGCCTCTGTATTTTCTGCAATAGCCTACCGTGGGGAACCTTATCAAACGCTTTACTGAAATCCATATACACCACATCAACTGCTTTACCCTCATCCACCTGTTTGGTCACCTTCTCGAAGAACTCAATGAGATTTCTGAGGCACGACCTACCCTTCACAAAACCATGTTGACTATCTCTAATTAAATTATTCCTTTCCAGATGATTATACATCCTATCTCTTGTAAACCTTTCCAAGACTTTTCCCACAACAGAAGTAAGGCTCACTGGTCTATAGTTACCGGGGTTATCTCTACTCCCCTTTTTGTACAAGGGGACAACATTTGCTATCCTCCAGTGCTCTGGCACTATTCCTGTAGACAAAGATGACTTAAAGATCAAAGCCAAAGGCTCAGCAATCTCCTCCCTAGCTTCCCAGAGAATCCTAGGATAAATCCCATCCGGCCCTGGGGACTTATCTATTTTCACACTTTCCAGAACCGCTAACACCTCCTCCTTATGAACCTCAAGCCCTTCTAGTCTAGTAGCCTGTATCTCAGTATTCTCCTTGACAACTTTGTCTTTTTCCTGTGTGAATACTGACGAAAAATACTCATTTAGCACCTCTCCTATCTCCTCGGACACTACGCACAACTTCCCACCACTGTCCTTGACTGGCCCTACTCTTACCTTAGTCATTCTTTTATTTATGGCATACCTATAGGAAGCTTTAGGGTTATCCTTGATCCTACCTGCCAAAGACTTCTCATGTCCTCGCTTGGCTCTTCTTATATAGAATAGAACAGTACAGCACAGAACAGGCCCTTCGGCCCTCGATGTTGTGCCGAGCCATGATCACCCTACTCAAACCCACGTATCCACCCTATACCCGTAACCCAACAACCCCCCACCCCTTAACCTTACTTTTTAGGACACTACGGGCAATTTAGCATGGCCAATCCACCTAACCCGCACATCTTTGGACTGTGGGAGGAAACCGGAGCACCCGGAGGAAACCCACGCACACACGGGGAGGACGTGCAGACTCCGCACAGACAGTGACCCAGCCGGGAATCGAACCTGGGACCCTGGAGCTGTGAACCATTTATGCTAACCACCATGCTACCGTGCCTTTAGAGCCTTCCTAGCTAACTTGTAACTCTCAAGCGACCCAACTGAACCATCACGTCTCATCTTCACATAAGCCTCCTTCTTCCTCTTGACAAGTGATTCAACTGCTTTAGTAACCCATGGTTCCCTCACTCGACCATTTCCTCCCTGCCTAACAGGTACATACTTATCAAGGACACGCAGTAGCTGTTCCTTGAACATGCTCCACGTTTCCATTGTGTCCATCCCCTGCAGTTTTCCTCTCCAGGCGATGCATCCTAAGTCTTGCCTCATCGCATCATAATTGCCTTTCCCCCAGCAATAACTCTTGCCCTGCGGTTTATACCTATCCCTTACCATCACTAAAGTAAACGTAATCGAATTGTGGTCACTATCACCAAAATGCTCACCTACCTCCAAATCTAACACATGTCCTGGTTCATTACCCAGTACCAAATCCAATACGGCCTCGCCTCTTGTTGGCCTATCGACATACTGCATCAGGAAACCCTCCTGCACACATTGGACAAAAATGGATCCATCTAAAGTACTCGAACTATAGTGTTTCCAGTCAATATTTGGAAAGTTAAAGTCCCCCATAGCAACTACCCTGTTATTTTCACTCCTATCCAGAATCATCTTTGCAATCCTTTCCTCTGCATCTCTGGAACTTTTCAGAGGCCTAGAGAAAAGCCCTAACAGGGTGACCTCTCCTTTCCTGTTTCTTAACTCAGCCCATAACTGTCACTTGACAACAGCCCCGCCACAAACCACCTTCAAATTAGGCTGATCGCACTGCACGTATGCAAATTTCCCCGGAACAGCCAATCAGTAGCTCTGCTCTGCTGCCCTCTGCTGGATGCTTGCCTTCACTCGAACTCCTCGGGTCTCTTTCGCAGATACACCTTCAAATTAGGCTGACCGCACTGCACGTATGCAAATTTCCCCGGAACAGCCAATCAGTAGCTCTGCTCTGCTGCCCTCTGTAAGATGCAGGAAGGATGTTCCCGATGGTGGGTCTGTCCAGAACCAGGGGTCACAGTCTGAGGATACGGGGTAGACCATTTCAGACAGAGATGAGGAGAAATTTCTGCACCCAGAGAGTGGTCGGCCTGTGGAAATCGTTACCATAGGCCAAAACATTGTATGTTTTCAAGAAGCAGTTAGACGTAGCACTTCGGGGTGAAGGGGGTAAAAGGATATGGAAGTGGGGGGGAAAATGGGATTGGATTATTGAGTTGGATGACCAGATAATGATCATTTGGCTCGAAGGACCAAATGGCCTCTTCCTATTTTCTATATTTATACGCCCTCTGATGATGTCATAGCCTCTCACAAGAGGAAACATCCTCCCAGCATCTAGTCTCCCCTCCCTCCCCCCCCCCACGAGCATCCTATATGTCTCTCAATAAGGTGGCCTCCTGGTCTTCTGAAGGCAAAAAGGTGATGTCAGTGAGCACCACTGGGCGGTGAGGGATGGGATTGATTGATTGGGGGTTCTGTGACCTGAGACTGCTTCCCATCCCCGCTCCAGTTGTGGGACACCGCCGGGACCGAACGCTTCCAGTCGCTGGGGTCGGTGCTGTACAGGGGCACGAATTGCTGCATCCTGGTGTTCGACGTGACGTCAGAGGCCTCATTCCGGGCGTTGGACGGCTGGAGGAAGGAGTTCTTACTTCAGGCCGATCCCAGGGACCCCGACAGTTTTCCCTTTGTTGTAATCGGCAATAAGATGGACCTCAGCAGCAGCAGAGAGGTGAGTGTAATGAATATCTCGGATATATATGTATTATATGTTTATGGCGTGGGAAGGATTAAAAACTTGGGTTAGTGTGTGTACGACTGCTGCAGTCATGTTTTTTTTCTTAAATCCTGGTTTACAAGAAGAGACAGACACTTTGCTACAAAAGGGATAACTAAAGCTTTGTAAAGATTGGGCTAATGGAATTTTGTTTATATAAATTAAGTTCCTTGGGGTGTGGCTAATTAGAGACATTGGGCTGGATTCTCCATCATGGGATCCTCACTTCGTCGGCAGCGCATTCATGCCCACGGATTTCCTGATGACGTGTGGGTGCCCACAATGGGAAACCCCATTGGCCGGCTCCCGGGAAGGAGGATCCTGCTACTGGCGGAGGCGAACCGCACCAGAAAACAGAGCGGGACGGAGAATCACGGCCATTGTGTTTCGCTTTAGTAAGAGGATGTAGTTAATGGGAGGAGCCAGGGTCGAACCCGTGTCCTCAGCGCCGTGAGGCAGCAGTGCTAACCACTGTGCCGCCATGCCGTCACCTTTCCTTAAATAAGCGGACCAGAACCCCGCCCGGCATTCGAGTTGCGGTCTTACTGACGTCCGGTAGAAGTGAGACAGCCTCACTTTTATGTTTGATTCTTCTTGTAATAAGGGATAGCATTCTGTTAACCTTCTTGATTACTAGCCATGACTGCATATGAACTTTTTGTGACTCTTGCACTAGAATACCCAGATCCCTCTGCAGCTTGGCATTCTGCAATCGTTCCCCGCTTAAGTAAAACTCTGCTCTTTTATTCTTCCTGCCGGAGTGACCAACTTCACATCTTCCGACTGTCATGTGAGAGTACCTTTAAGAAATGGGTGTTTATAAATGGGATGTATATAAATATCTGTAGTGACAGTACCTTTAAGAAATTGGTGTTTATTACTGCAGTGATGCCAGAGAGTGGGTGGAGCTGGGCTGTCTGTCAGCTTTTTACTTTTGTTTTAGGCTGTTTGCTGCAGGGTGTGTTTCAGTTTCGTTTTCAGAGCTGGGTGGTTGCAGTCACAGCCAGAAGATGTATTAGAGTCTCTCTCTGTAATCTAAAGACTGTAAATCGATCTAAAACTAATAACAGTAGTGACTTTAACCTGATGTGCTTCTGGTAAAAGGTGTTTTAAGTCTTATGGATGTTAAAAGGAAAGCTTAAAGGATTACTTAGTGGAGTATTCTTTGGGGGTTGTATTTGAATTAATGCTAAGATATTCACTCAATATTTTAAAAAGGTTAACTTGAATTCATAGAATAAACATTGTTTTGCTTTTAAAAAATACTTCTCCATTTCTGCTGTCCCACACCTGTAGAGTGGGCCGTGTGCTCCCCATACCACAATCTAGTAAAAGTTGTGGGTCAGGTGAACTCCATGATACACTTTGGGGTTCTCTAAACCCTGGCCCAGAACACACTATACGCCATCTGCCAGATGTTAGGGGCAGCACCAGGGTCCCAGGTTCGATTCCCGGCTGGGTCACTGTCTGTGCGGAGTCTGCACGTCCTCCCCGTGTGTGCGTGGGTTTCCTCCGGGTGCTCCGGTTTCCTCCCACAGTCCAAAGATGTGCGGGGATTGGCCATGGTAAATTGTCCGTAGTGTCCTAAAAAGTAAGGTTAAAGGGGGGGTTGTTGGGTTACGGGTATGGGGTGGATACGTGGGTTTGAGTAGGGTGATCATTGCTCGGCACAATATCGAGGGCCGAAGGGCCTGTTCTGTGCTGTACTGTTCTATGTTCTATGTTGGCCCACTCCCTCAACCCACCTTTCTCCATCTCCAACATCCTTACGTCCTCTTCACCTTCCTACCTACCTTGTGTCACCCGCGAATTTAGCTATCGTACCTTCGCTCCCCCCCCCAATCTAAGTTCCAATTCTCTTCCCGTACCTAGTGGTGTACTGAGGCAGACTTTCGTCTGCTTCTATAGTTAGTTATTTCCGGAACAGGTCACTAGTCTGTCGCCAGGGGATTATAGCTTGAGGGGGCGGCGCTCCACATCAAACATGGCTGACCACTCTTACCGCCAGCCATTGGCGACTCTGGAAGGATTTACAGATGGACAAACTCCATTTGCTTGACCGTATTATGAACGCACCTTCCTTGACCACCAAGTCCTGGGGGTGGGACTCGAATCCGGAGCTTCTTCCCTTTGCTTCTTCCTTTCCCCCAACAACGAGTCAGTTGATTGCCTTCTCTGTCCGCCAGGTCAGCACCGAGTGCGCCGAGAACTGGTGTGAAGCCCACAAGTTGTCGTATGTGGAGACCAGCGTGAAGGAGGCCCTGAATGTGGAGGAGGCGTTCCGGGACTGCGTGAGGCTCTCGCTGAAGCGGGTGAGGTCCTCGGGCTGGGAGGTGGGGTTGGGTGAGGGAGGGAAGGGGGGATGCAGTGGTTAAATATTCCTCTGATGGGGGCCTCACGGTAGCATGGTGGTTAGCATCAATGCTTCACAGCTCCAGGTTCCCAGGTTCGATTCCCGGCTGGGTCACTGTCTGTGTGGAGTCTGCACGTCCTCCCCGTGTGTGCGTGGGTTTCCTCCGGGTGCTCCGGTTTCCTCCCACAGTCCAAGATGTGCGGGTTAGAAGGATTGGCCATGCTAAATTGCCCGTAGTGTAAGGTTAATGGGGGGATTGTTGGGTTACGGGTATACGGGTTACGTGGGTTTAAGTGGGGTGATCATTGTTCGGCACAACATCGAGGGCCGAAGGGCCTGTTCTGTGCTGTACTGTTCTATGTTCTATGAGATGTGGGGGCGGTTTATCCATACGTAGGGTGTGGCTGTCACTGGCTGAGCCAGCATTCGTTATTCCACCCCTTGGACAGAGTATCCCTCTTGGAAGGGGGGGGGGGGGGGGGGGAGGGTCGGTCAAGAGTCAACTGCACTTTCATGTGGTGGTCTTGGAGTCACATAGAGGCCAGGCTGGCTAAGGATGCAGATTTCCTGTCTTAATAAAAGGGAATATCGGTGAACCAGAGTTTTAATCACCGTCGTGCCAGATGACAATGGGCTGGTTTCCCCTTTGATGGGGGACTGACTTGGTAATGATTTAATCTGAGAGCCACCGCACCTCGGGTGAGGGGGCGAGGTCGAGAAGGTGGGGTCTTCATGAATAACCTCAGCCGGTAGTGGGAATTGAACCCATGGCGGTTGGCCGCGCTCTGCGTCAGGAATCACTGCCGCTGGGTCAGAATCCTGGCCCTCCCTAATGGCGCAATGGGGGTATCTATACCGCAGGGGGGACTGAAGCGGGTTCAAGATGGCAGCTCATCACCACCGCTAGGGCCTAAGGATGGGCAACCAATGCCGAGCCGAGGGCAACCGTGCCCCACATCCCCGTGAAGGACTAAAACAGCCTCGCGCCATTCGGTGGGATCACGGCTGAATCGGAAAGATTGAACAGGCCTGGGCACTCTTATTTGGCAAAGAGAGGGCTGTGGGGTGGGGTGGGCCAGGTGACCTGATTAAGGCCTGTAAAATAATGGATGGGTTTCCTGGGTCGACATAGAAAAGATGTTCCCACGTTATGTCTGTGTGTGTGTGTGTGTTTGTGTGTTGTTGACGGAGGAGAGAGATTGGGCCATCAATATAAGACGGTCACTAATATATCCAAGCAGAGGAGGTAATTCGGGGAAACATCTTCACCCAGGGAGTGGGAAGAATGTGGCACTCGCTCCCATTGCGAGCTGGGGGGAAGAATGTGGGATTCGCTCCCATTGCGATCGATGTGGGTGGCACAGTGGCACAGTGGTTAGCACTTCTGGCCCACAGAACCAGAGACATGGTTTCAATTTCGTCCTCGGATGACTGTGTGAAGATTGCACTTTCTCCCCGTGTCTGCGTGGGTTTTCCCCGGGTCTAATGTTGTGCCGGTTAGGTGGATTGGCAGTGCTACAATTTGCCTCTTCGTGTCCAGAGATGTGCAGGTTAGGTTACGGGGCTAGGGCGGGGGAAATGGCCCTAAGTAAGGTGCTCTTTCAGAAGGTCAGGTACAGACTCGATTAGCCTCTTGGCTGGTATCGTTCTGCACTGCAGGGATTCTACGGGGCAGTAAACATCTG
This sequence comes from Scyliorhinus canicula, assembly GCF_902713615.1. NCBI lineage: Eukaryota > Metazoa > Chordata > Chondrichthyes > Carcharhiniformes > Scyliorhinidae > Scyliorhinus > Scyliorhinus canicula. The sequence continues at coordinate 6,886,549 of NC_052166.1, forward strand.
TCTTGTTTAATTCTGCAGTTGAGGAGCACGGACCAGCCTGTGGCCCAGTCAGACCACATCCAGATCAGCCCCGGTGACGCCAAGCCACGAGAACCGTGTGCCTGCAGCTGATTACGGAACTGGCTTCCTTCCCTCCCAGCGACTGCTCTGCCTCACTGCCAACCATTGCACATTAGAAATGGATCTGGATCAGCTCTGTGCCATCGTCCCCTTCCTCACCCGGCTTCCTGAATGTTCTTCTGCCGTTAAATGTGATCCTCCGTGACCCACCCACCCCGGCCTCTTCCAGCTCTCGCGTCACCTCGCTTCCCCGCCGACGTAGAATCTTCCAGAAGAATCCAATCGTTGCGGCTGCCATCCGCTTGGAGACTCCGTCGAACCTTACCACCCCTGCTGCCCACCCCTCTCGCCGGGAACCGTGTCCCCCTTGGGCGAGTGTGGACAGTGCACGAGGGGGTCACAGGTAATCCCATTGATAGGGACCTTCGCAGGATGGAACATGTCTGCCTTGGATTGAGCCGACCCATCGGAGCGAAGAGTGGGATTCTTGCAAAGGAGCCAATGAAACTGGGATTTTCCCCGAGGGCTGAGCAATGGGACTTAAATCTAGATGAGTCTGCAAAATGCCCCACAATAGTCACTTGAAGCTTTTTGTCTCTCTCTCATGTATTTTCTCTCCCTCTCTCTCGTGTGTGTTCTCTCTCACTCGTGTGTGTTCTCTCTCTCGTGTGTGTTCTCTCTCACTCGTGCGTGTTCTCTCTCTCACTCGTGTGTGTTCTCTCTCACTCGTGTGTGTTCTCTCTCTCACTCGTGTGTGTTCTCTCTCACTCGTGTGTGTTCTCTCTCACTCGTGTGTTCTCTCTTGTGTGTGTTCTCTCTCTCTCATGTGTTCTCTCTCTCTTGTGTGCAGCGGCGGCCCTAGGGTTGCTGGCGCCCCGGGCAAGCTGAACTTCGGCGCCCTTCGGAGGGGGGGGGGGGGGGGGGGAGGGGCCGGAGTGACCACCGGCGAGCGTGGATCCATCCGCCATGTTTGTGCGGGGCGGCCTGAGGGAGGGCGGCCACCACGCATGCGCTGGTTGGCACCGGCCCAACTGCGCATGCGCGGGACCCGCACTCCTTAATGGCGCCCCCTAGCACATGGCGCCCCGTGCGACTGCCCGAGTTGCCGGTACCTTGAGCCGGCCCTGCTTGTGTGTGTTCTCTCTCTCGTGTGTGTTCTCTCTCTCGTGTGAGTTCTCTCTCTCGTGTGTGTTCTCTCTGTCTCGTGTGTGTTCTCTCTCACTCGTGTGTGTGTTCTCTCTCGCATGTGTTCTCTCTCTCGTGTGTTCTCTCTCTCTCGTGTGTGTTCTCTCTCTCTCGTGTGTGTTCTCTCTCGTGTGTGTGCTCTCTCTCGTGTGAGTTCTCTCTCTCTCGTGTGAGTTCTCTCTCTCGTGTGTGTTCTCTCTCGTGTGTGTTCTCTCTCTCGTGTGTGTTCTCTCACTCGTGTGTTCTCTCTCACTCGTGTGTTCTCTCTCACTCGTGTGTTCTTTCTCTTGTGTGTGTTCTCTCTCATGTGTTCTCTCTCTCGTGTGTTCTCTCTCGCTTGTGTGTTCTCTCTCGTGTGTTCTCTCTCTCGTGTGTTCTCTCTCTCGTGTGTGTTCTCTCTCGTGTGTTCTCTCTCTCGTGTGTGTTCTCTCGTGTGTGTGTTCTCTCTCATGTGTGTGTTCTCTCTCTCGTGTGTGTTCTCTCTCACTCGTGTGTGTTCTCTCTCACTCGTGTGTGTTCTCTCTCACTCGTGTGTGTTCTCTCTCTCGTGTGTGTTCTCTCACTCGTGTGTTCTCTCTCTTGTGTGTGTTCTCTCTCTTGTGTGTGTTCTCTCTCATGTGTGTGTTCTCTCTCGTGTGTTCTCTCTCTTGTGTGTGTGTTCTCTCTCTCGTGTGTGTTCTCTCTCTCACTTGTGTGTGTTCTCTCTCTCGTGTGTGTTCTCTCTCTCGTGTGTGTTCTCTCTCACTCGTGTGAGTTCTCTCTCTCGTGTGTGTTCTCTCTCTCGTGTGTGTTCTCTCTCTCTCGTGTGTGTTCTCTCTCTCTCGTGTGTTCTCTCTCTCTCGTGTGTGTGTTCTCTCTCTCGTGTGTTTTCTCTCTCGTGTGTTCTCACTTTTTCTCTCTCTCTCGGCCTCATGCTGATTGGTTGGTTTGTAATGCAGTCAGCTCGCCGTTGCTCCCTCTGAAATTTGACGTTCTGGCTGTGCCCTGGAGATTCAGAATTATTCAGTAATTTCCTGCTCATTCGGACGTGCCGGCGCACGACAAGTGCTGCCCATTCCAAACCACCGAGGGAATAACCGGGCTGTGCGCTGCACTTTTGGGTTATTGGCTTGCATGGAACCTATAAATCGACAGAGTTATGTTAAAACCCGGTAACAAACAAATAAACACTACAGATGGATGAATAATGCTGGCGAAGTACAGTCGCTGCTGGCTGCCACACACTTGGTTTCAATCCCAACACTGACTGGAAATTGGATTGCGATGTAAAAGTGTGCTGTTATTCCTGTAACACCTTTCTCAGGCTCGGCTCCTCTCCAAAGGACGTCCTGTTCAGTCAAGCACACTTTCGACCCATCGACCTTGGGTTATGGGCCCAGCATGTTTCCGGAGCGCTACTTTGCTACCTGTCGAGAAGCACTTTTTGAAGAGGGAAGTGCAGCAGCCAAGTTGGGGACAGGAAGCTTTCACCCCCCCCCCCCCCCCCCCCCCCCCCGAAACAAGATTAGCTCAGAAAAACACAACTGGCTTTTCTGGCAATGTTTCCATGGAACCTTCTCCATCCACCGGACAGGGCTTCCCCGTGTAATCTTTAATCCCCTCCAGCCGCTTGCCATCCTCCCTCTTGGTGTTGCACCTTGGGCAGTGGATGATGCTCATTCCACCCAATTGACATCCACCCTCCGGCTGTATGACACCCCTGCCTTATCGCCAAACTTCTGACGGTGCAGAACCCCCCCCCCCCTCAATCAGCACTGACCCTCAGGCTGCATAGCTCCCCACCCCTCCCACTTCGATGCTGCCCCTTGGCAGTGCAGCACCCCCCCCCCCCTCCCCATCGGCCACATTGTGCCTGCACCCCCAACCCCCCCAAAACTGGAGCTGGCCCTTGGACTGCATGGCGGCCCACAGCCTCAGGGCGCACAGCACCAGGCACAGCCCCCCCCCTCCCCCGGCAGCATTGGGGAACCCCCCCATCCCTCGGCACTGGCCCTTCAGGAGCAGCCCTCTCCCCAGTACTGTGAAGGGGCATGCCAGCCTGTCTGACAGGGTGCGAGCTGCTGGCGTGAGAGCTCAGACAATCTCGACCTGATGTCTCGACCCCCCCCCCTCCCTCCCGGAGTCAACTTCGGAAAGTGCTGTGGTCCCTCGAATCATGTTGGAGGGCCGACCTCACCTCGTGGTTCAAGGATTCCAGAGGGGCGGGGTGTTGGGGGAGGTTTAAACCCACAAACCTTCTGACTTGATATCTGAGAACTCATTGGGATGCTACACAGGCTCCCAGTGACAGCGATGACACACCTGACTCCCATCACCAGCACATCTCGTCTCGTGGGCGGTGTTAAGCCCTGGGAAGGAGGCCAGGCCTTCAACCACGGCCACTGCTCCCACTCATCGTCGCATTGTCAGAGTCCTCCCTTGTTTATTCCCCTTATTTCCACTCTCTTTTATTTTTGCTGTTAACATTTTTGATCCATGGATGAATAATGGACCTGTGCCTTTAAGGCAGCCTGTACCTTTAATTCAAGCAGGAAGAATCTGGAAGGCTGTGCTGGTTTACACTGGAGATTTGCAGACTGGCCGGCAAAAGTACCAGAGACATGGGTTGTGGCCTCCGTTTGAATGATTTGGCCCAAAAGGCTGTGCTCTGCCCAGTAACAAGCGGCGGCGATTTGAAACCTATTCCACTTGGATGTCCTTTTCCCAGAGTTCTGGAGTTTTGATTCTGGCAGCTTGGTGAAGCGATCCAAGTGACTCCAAGAAATACTCAGCTAACTCTCCAGAAAACCACTGTGGAGACTGGCTCTCTCACTCCATAAAGCTGCCTGGGTGCGCTCCCTCCTGGGCAAAGGGGCGACAGATGGAATACAAGGGTGAGGTTATGCACTTTGGCAGGAACAATGGAGGCATAGACTATTTTCTAAATGGGAAACGGCTTAGGAAATCAGAAGCAAAAAAGGGGCTTGGGTGCTCTCGTTTAAGATTCAAGGGCGGCACAGAGGTTAGCACTGTTGCTTCACAGCCCCAGTGGTCCCAGGTTCCATTCCAGGCTTGGGTCATTGTCTGTGCGAAGTCTGCAGGTTCTCCCCGTGTCTGCATGGATTTCCTCCGGGTGCTCCGGCTTCCTCCCACAGTCCTAAGTTGTGCAGGTTAGGTGGATTGACCATGCTAAGTTGCCTTAGCGTGCAAAAAGGTTATGCGGGGATAGGGTGGAGGTGTGGGCATAAGTAGGGTGTATTTTCCAAGGGCTGTGCAGATTCGATGGTCCGAAACGTCTCCTTCTGGACTGCAAATTCTATGATTCTCTTCAGGGGTTAACGTGCAGCTTCAGTCGGCAGTTAGGAAGACAAATTGCAATGTTAGCATTCATGTCAAGGGGGCTAGAATACAAGAGCAGGAAAGTACCTCTGAGGCTGTATAAGGCTCGAGTTAGGCCCCAGTTGGAGCATTGTGAGCAGTTTTAGGCCCTGTATCTAAGGAAGGATGTGCCGGCCTTGGAAAGGGTCCAGACGAGGTTCACAAGAATGATCCCTGGAATGAAGAGCAGTTGAGGACTCTGGGTCTGTACTCGATGGAATATACTTCCGAGGATAGAGTGGAAACGGAGAGGATTTTTTCACGGGTAGGAGAAACTAGAACCAGAGGACATCGTCTCAGACTAAAGGGACCGATCCTTTAAAACAGAGATGAGGAGGAATTTCTTCAGCCAGAGGGTGATGAATCTGTGGAATTCTTTGCCGCAGAAGGCTGTGGAGGCCAAGACACTGAATGTCTTTAAGACAGAGATAGTGTCATGTGAGAGTACCTTTAAGAAATGGGTGTGTATATATGAAATGAAAATCGCTTATTGTCACGAGTAGGCTTCAATGAAGTTACTGTGAAAAGCCCCTAGTCGCCCACATTCCGGCGCCTGTCCGGGGAGGCTGGTACGGGAACGAACCGTGCTGCTGACCCGCTTGGTCTGCTTTAAAAGCCAGCGATTTAGCCTTGTGAGCTAAACCAGCCCCTGAATATAAATATAGATAGAACCTGCAGACTTCGCACAGACAATGACCCACTATAGATAAATATCTATAGTGAGAGTACCTTTAAGAAATGGGTGTTTACTACTGCAGTGATGTCAGAGAATGGGTGGAGCTGGGCAGCCTGTCAGCTTTTTACTTTCATTTTAGGCTGTTTGCTGCAGGGTGTGTTTTAGTTTCATTTCAGTGTTGGAGCTGAAGCCAGACAGAGCAGGTGCACTGTTGATCTCCGCCGTGGAAAGACTATCTCTTGATCATTTGGTGAATTCAGAATTCTAAATGTTCTCAGTAGTGAATGTATACCTATTGTGCTTCTGTTAAAAGGTGTTTCTTTTGTCTTCTGGATGTTGTTTGGGAAGTTATTAAGGATTACTTAGTGTTGTATTTTTTGGGGTTGTATTTGAATTAATGGTTTCTAAGATGTTCACTGTATGTTTTTAAAAAGGTTAACTTGAGTTCATAGAATAAACATTGTTTTGCTTTAAACATTACTTTTTCCATTTCTGCTGTGCCACACCTGTACAGCGGGCCGTGTGCTCCCCATACCACAATCCATTAAAAGTTGTGGGTCAGGTGAACTCCATGATTCACTTTGGGGTTCTCTAAACCCTGGCCCATAATGATAGGTTCTTGATTAATAAGGGGATCAGGGGTTAATGGGGGGGGGGGGGGGGGGGATGGGAAGGCAGGCGAATGATGAGAAAATAGAAGCATGATTGAATGGTGGAGCAGACGTGATGGGCCAAGTGGCCTAATTCTGTTCCTATGTCTTATGGAAGTATAGAGGCCTAGAGACAAACCATGAACTGCAAGCAAAGGTTGATGTGAAATAAGGTGCTTCTCCAGAAAACTGCTGTGAGCAAATTAAACTCTCTCCAGAAAGCTTCTAAAAGTTGGGAGTACTGCATTCTTGAAACCACAGATAACTGAATGAATCCACAGTAAAAGCCTTGAACTGAAGGCTGGTATTGAAGCAAGGCTGCTAAAATAAAAGCACCACCTGAAGCAAAGACTTTGACTTCCATCGTTATTTGCACCCCCCCCCCCCTCCCCCTACTCCCGAGTTTGTCTGTCTTGTGTAGTAGTGATTAGCACTGTTGCTTCAGTGCACGGACCTGGGTTCGATTCCCAGTTTGGGTTACAGTCTGTGCAGAGTCTGCACGTTCTCCCCGTGGGTTTCCTCCACAGTCCAAAGATGTGGTTAGCTGGATTGGCCGTGATAAATTGCCCTTAGTTTCCAAAAATGTTAGGTGGGGTTACTGGAATGGGGTGGAGGTGCTCCTTTCCAGGTCCTGGTGCAGACTCGATGGACTCCTTCTGCTCTGTAAATTCTATGAAATGATAGTTAACCAACTGTATTTGCTACATATTCCATGTTTGTTCTTGTTAGAAATAAACTAATTGTGTTTAAACTTACAAACCTGCTGACTGTAATTATTGGGCAGCCAAGGGTCAAGACT